>NW_024883488.1:0-79897 GCF_019059575.1 Amphibalanus amphitrite | reverse complement strand
TACCCTACACTGCCACCGACAGTCCAAGTTTCAGCTAAATCGGCCCAGAAACGGCTGAGATATTGCAAACACAAATTTATCGTATTTACTGGCGAATCCCCTTGGCGAGCGGTGACCAGCGCCGGTATTCGTTGTCAAAGGTCAATGACCTTCCGGCTCTGATTATTTCCAGTCAGTTTTTAAGCGAACAACTGAGCCTAAAGCACGTGCCCTCTGCTCGGCGCCGGTCGCGGCCCCCATCACGTGCACACCGCTGAACCCACCCCCTCAAGAATTTAATACGACAAATGAGTGCACGCGATCGACTTACAGCGAAAAATTTCACCCCCGTAGCCCTTACCGTTCCCGAGCAATAGCCTGTTTTTGCCGATTCTAATGCTAACCCTATGGCGCACATGAGCACGCGCCACGGGCGCACCCCCGGCCGCATCGTGCCCAAAATTTAATACGACCTGTTCATTTACGTGACCCACGAGTCGTGAAAATTTCACCCTCGTGCGTCAATCGACGGCGCCTTAATAAGCCTTTTTGGGAGTAACCCCGACGGCGGCGGCGTGGGCGGCGGCGGACTTTTTAAGATTTATAATAGTAGACTAGAGGTACAGGTTCACGCGATAACTGTATGTTTGATATGTATGATTAACGGATGCATTAGTTTTGGGTGAAGAAAGTTTGCATTTTTTATTGGTATTATTTGTGTAGAACTTGGTAACTGCTTTTAATTGAACTGTAAAGTATGATGGTGATGCATGCGAGTTGTGCGAGCCCTTTGTAAGTTAGATGTTACTCAATGCAACCCTACCCCCTACCCTACCCTACATACCCTACCCTCCTACCTACCCCCTACCCTACCCTACCCTACCCTACCCTACTCCTACTACCCTACACTACCTACCCCTACCCTACCCTACCCTACTCCTACACTACCCTAACCCTACCCTACCCTACTCCTACACTAACCTACCCTACCCTACCCCTACCCCCTACCCTACCCTACCCTTACACTACCCACCCTACCCTACCCTACCTACCCTACCCCTACCCTACCCTACCCTACTCTACTACCCTACCGTACCCTACCCTACCCCTACACTACCCTACCCTACCCTACCCCTATCCTACCCTACCATACCACCCTACCATACCCTACCACCTACCCTACCCTACCCTACCCTACCCTACCCTACCCTACCCTACCCTACCCTACCCTACCCTACCCTACACTACCATACCCTACCCTACCTTACCCTACCATAACCCTACCCCTACACACTGCCCTACCCTACCCTACCCCTACCCTACCCTTCCCTACCCCACCCTACCCCTACACTACCCTACCCTACCCTACCCCTACCCTACCCTACCCTACCCCTACACTACCTACCCTATCCTACCCCTACCCCACCCTACCCTACCCTACCTTACCCTACCCTACCCCTACCCTACCTACCCTACCCTACCCTACCCTACCCTACCCTACCCTAACCTACCCTACCCTACACTACCACCGACAGTCCAAGTTTCAGCTAAATCGGCCCAGAAACGGCTGAGATATTGCAAAAACAAATTAAGTGTATTTACTGGCGAATCCCCTTGGCGAGCGGTGCCCTGTGTCGGCCTTCGTTGTCAAAGGTCAATGACCTGCTGGCTCTGATGCTTTTCACTCAGTTTTTTAAGCGAACAACTGAGCCTAAAGCACGTGCCCTCTGCTCGGCGCCGGTCGCGATTCTAATGCTATCCCTATGGCGCACATGAGCACGCGCCACGGGTGCACCCCCGGCCGAATCGTGCCCAAAATTTAATACGACCTGTTGAATTACGTGACCCACGAGTGGTAAAAATTTCACCCTCGTGCGTCAATCGACGGCGCCGCAATAGCCGTTTTTGGGCGTCACGCCGGCAGCGTAACCCCGACGGCGGCGGACTTTTTAAGATTTATAATAGTAGACTAGAGGTACAGGTTTACGCGATAACTGTATGTTTTGATATGTATGATTAACGGATGCATTAGTTTGGGTGTAGAAACTTGCATTTTTATTGGTATGATTTTTGTAGAAGTGGGTAACTGCTTTTAATTGAAATGTAAAGTATGATGGTGATGCATGCGAGTTCTTCGAGCCCTTTGTAAGTTAAGATGTTACTGAACGCAACCCTACCCTACCCTACCCTACCCTACCCTACCCTACCCTACCCTACCCTACCCTACCCTACCCCTACACTACCCTACCCTACCCTACCCTACCCTACCCTACCCTACCCTACCATACCCTACCCTACCCTACCCTACCATACCCTACCCTACCCCTACACTGAGAAAAAAATTGACTCCATATGGGTCAAAACTCTTGAAAATGCTCCCCTGAAAACTCCTGAAAACCATCGATAACACCCTTTCCAGCAGAGTTATTGAGTGTGTTCTAGGGTAACTTTGAGCCTTCCTCATTTTGCGAAAGAGTTTTCAAGAGTTCTCAATGGATGGCGAAATGACTCCATGTGTGACACCCCCATAACTCTGTGACGCAACTCTCAATTACTCCCGAAAAACCTTTCCCGAGCGTTCCGACAGGAGTAAAAGGGGAGTTACGAAGGGGTTTTAGCATGCGTCGCGAGGCTGCCGTGGCCGCCATCTTTTGCGCGTAGTATACAGCACGTTGTGCCGGGCGGCGGGCGAGGTGTTAGTGAAGAGCGTGTTGACTTAGACGGACCTGACCTATACAGTGACGGATAATTGGACCTTACTTTGGATTTAAAGGTAAGCTTAGCTGTATTTCTCATCATGCTTTTATAGTGCAAAGTGTTATAATGCTGTGATGAGAACATATGGTAACCCCATGTTCTTGATGGGCTGGAATGGTCTGTAAGGGTAATCGATTTGTTTCGTTCCTGAGTGAGATAAAGATCGGAAACAGCATGCTCTGAGTTTCTACATATTGGCAAATATCATACATTTTTTCCCTCGAATAAATTTGAAAGTTAGGGTTATACAAGCTTTACACGTCATGGATCCTATTGTTATTGCCATATTGTTTTAATACCCATGTCAATGACAAATATCAAATTTGAAGGGCTTTCAAAGCAGAGTCAGAAAATTAAACTATCTTGGCATAAAAGCCTTGATTTTCCTAGCCCCTATATATAAAAAATCAGTTACCTACCACTGCCACTGTCCAATGGGGAAAACCACCGACAAACCAGCATGTTTAAATAAATTTTGTCTAAATTGTTGTATTTTTTTAGAAAGTATCCATAAATGAAGTTCGTTCTTTAATGTTAACATGGGTACGTATGCAGCGTGTAACGCGTCCTTAGCTTATTTTTAGCGACCTGCTCAACTTTTTGAGCGCTCAAGTACCTACGTTTATAGCATTTCCCTAATGTGTCTGCAACTAAGATGGAGGCTGTTAACTTGCCCTTTAGACTTTCACTGAAACTTAACTTTATCAAAATTGTAGTGCATAAAAAGTATGCTAACTTTGCAATCTCTTGCTTTCATTATTTTGACATAATGTGCGGAAATGCAGTATCAGTGCCAACATGTCAGGTCGCGTGTGTCTCGTCTCGTCCATCTTGTCTCATCTGCCTACCTCTCAGTCTCCTCCCTCATTTCTTCCTTCCATCTTTCCTCGCTTCCTTCCTAACTTCCTCCTTCCCCTCCCCTCTCTCTCCCTTTCTTTCTCCCTCTCTCCCTCCTCCCTCCCTCCCTTCCTTCCTTCCTTCCTTCCTTCCTTCCTTCCTTCCTTCCTTCCTTCCTTCCCTCCCTCCTTCATTATTTCCCTCCTTCTCTTTTTTCTTTCTCCTCTATTTCCTCCCACGCAATGGTAAGTGTAGGTACCTATAATTTCATGGTGATTAACATTTTTCAGGGGATGAGCTGGAGAGCCTGCATCGCATCCCGCAAGACACGTCGGAAGCCAACGGAGGCCCGCAAAATATCCATCCCACCATCGTGAAAGGAGAGCCGGACGAAGAAGACGCAGTATTCGTCGAGGCCCAGGAGGTGGTAGCGGCACCACCAGACCAAGCATTCCTGCTGTGGTAGGCCGCCTTTTGGATTTTTAACGTCAAAACTCGCGACCGTGTAGCATAGGTATGGAAAGAGATCCCCGGAGAGCGTGCCGCGGCGGGATGTCGAAAGCGTTTGTCAATTTTTGAAGCCTCCCACCGCCCCGGACTATGAATACACATTTCTTGAAATATATTTTTTATCTGTGCTTCGGTACACGAGCTTTGGGTGGTTACGCTATTCGTCCAATATTTATTTTCGAGGGGGGGGGGAGGTGACTGGAGTGAAGTGATGGGAAGTTTGGGCGAGTTTGATGGGGAGTAACTGTAGAGGTATACCATGAAGCTGTAAACGGAGTTTTGGGGAATAATGGAATGGAGTAATTGGGAGTAATTATGAGGCAGTAAGAGAGTCATTGAGAGTAATGGAAGGGAGTTTCAGGGAGTATGTTGTTTGTTTTGATAGGGTAAAGGAGAGAAATGAAGAGTTTTCTAGAACGGTAGGGAGAGTTGCAGAGAGTTTCTCGAGGGAAGTTTTGGGGTGTAATGGAGAGTTTTGGAGGGGGTGTAATGAGGAGTACCACCTGGGAGTTTTAGGGTGTCGTTTTGGTGAACTCCCTCTGGGGGTGTCATGCGGAGTCAGGATTTTTCTCAGTGTACACTACACTACCCTACCCTACCTTACCACTAACCTACCCTACCCTACCTACCCTACCCTACCCTACCTTACCCTACCCTACCTACCCTACCCTACCCTACCCTACCCTACCCTACCCTACCCTACCCTACCCTACTCCTACCCTACCCTACCCTACCCTACCCCACCCTACCTTACCCTACCCTTACCCTACCCTACCCTACTCCTACCCTACCCTACCCTACCCTACGCTACCCTACCCTACCATACCCTACCCTACCCTACCCTACCCTACACTACCCTACCCTTACACTACCCTACCCTACCCTACCCTACCATACCCTACCCTTACACTACCCTACCCTACCCTACCCTACCCTACCCTACTCCTACCCTACCCTACCCTACTCCTACACTAACCTACCCTACCCTACCCTACCCTACCATACCCTACCCTACCCTTACACTACCCTACCCTACCCTACCATACCCTACCCTTACACTACCCTACCCTACCCTACCTTACCCTACCCTACCATACCCTACCCTACCCTACCTAACTCTACCCTACCCTACCCTACCCTACCCTACCCTACAATCCCCCTACAATCCCCTACCCTACCCTACCCTACCCTACAATCCCCTACCCAACCCTACCCTACAATCCCTACCCTACCCTACCTACCTACCCTACCCTACACTACACTACCACCGACAGTCCAAGTTTCAGCTAAATCGGCCCAGAAACGGCTGAGATATTGCAAAAACAAATTAATTGTATTTACTGGCAAATCCCCTTGGCGAGCGGTGCCTTGTGTCGGCCTTCGTTGGCTCTGATGCTTTTCACTCAGTTTTCTAAGCGAACAACTGAGCCTTAAGCACGTGCCCTCTGCTCGGCGCCGGTCGCGGCCCCATCACGTGCACACCGCTGAACCCACACCCTCGAAAATTTAATACGACAATTGAGTGCACGCGCTCGACTTGGTGTGAAAATTTCACCCCCGTAGCCCTTACCGTTCCCGAGCAATGGCCTGTTTTTGCCGATTCTAATGCTAACCCTATGGCGCACATGAGCACGCGCCACGGGCGCACCCCCGGCCGCATCGTGCCCAAAATTTAATACGACCTGTTGAATGACGTGACCCACGAGTCGTCAAAATTTCACCGTCCTGCGTCAATCGACGGCGCCGCAATAAGCCTTTTTGGGAGTAACCCCGACGGCGGCGTGGGCGTGGGCGGCGGCGGACTTTTTAAGATTTATAATAGTAGATAGCAACCAACCTCTAATACTTTCCTAATAAAATTACAAGTTCAAAAATGGCATCAACTTCTTCAGATTACCTACTTTTGGCAACGTGCCACGTGTGGTGTGCCATGCTGTGCTTTTGTTATGAGAGAGCCCCCCAAAAAAGACAAACGAAATTCACAGCTCACGTTTTGGTAATATGGTTTTATTACGTCATTATCGTTTGACCAATGAAAAATCTTAATTTGACCAAAACCGTAATGATTCCAAAAAATTACCCGTAATAGGCCCTTTAAACTAATGACGTAAGATATTGTAATTCTTTTGAAAATGAATAAAACAAAGATGGAAGGCGCACACCGCTCTGGGCCATATAATACCGTTTCAGCTTACGTTTACGTCATTAAATTCAACGCTACAAAGATGATATTCACAAACAATCGTATCGTAAAATTATGTGAGGCAGAAAAAATGAACATTCTTTAAAAAAAAACTCCAGACTTTTGAATTTCCAGTTTGATTTTTTATTTATTTTCATTATACTCGAAGGTAGAACGCCTAGCTCATTTGTTATTTGAAAGGACGTCACGAGTTCTATTTAGATACTGAATAATCATTTTACGGTAAATATCCAAGGCCATTACAATTGATATTTCGCTTCCCATCGCTTCCGCCGATTCCATGACGGTTTTTCGTCCAGCAGATTTTCGTCGGATAATTTTTCGTCCGCAGATTTTCGTCCGACTTTTTTTCGTCTCGCATTTTTTCGTCTGTACATTTTTTCGTCTGTGCATTTTTTCGTCTGTTCATTTTTTCGTCTGTACATTTTTTCGTCCGGACATTTTTTCGTTCGTATATTTTTTCGTCTGTGCATTTTTTCGTCCGGACATTTTTTCGTCTACAATTTTAACGTAACGTAACCTAACCTTACCTAACCTAACCTAACCTAACCTAACTTAACCTAACCTAACCTAACCTAACCTAACCTAACCTACTGATGTTTGCCTACCGGGGGATAAGGAAAAAGTTACTTGCATGAATAGATTGCAAGCAATGGTAAGTCAAATATTTTTAGGTTAAGTGGTTATGCATCAGGCTTCAGGCCTTCGGCCTGAAGCCAGATACACAACCACTTAACCTAAAAATATTTGACTTACCATTGCCTGTAATCTCTCCTAAGGCATTGCCTTCGGCACTGCACTGCTTCGCCCCGAGTATTATTATGACGTCATTTGCCTCACAGTTGAATAGCATTGTAGTATGTTTTCACTCAACCTTGGGTGCACAGACGTAAAACTTATTGAACGAAAAAATGTCCGGACGAAAATATGTACAGACGAAAAAATGTACGAACGAAAAAATGTCCGGACGAAAAAATGTACAGACGAAAAAATGTACAGACGAAAAAATGCACAGACGAAAAAATGTACAGACGAAAAAATGCGAGACGAAAAAACGTCGGACGAAAATCTGCGGACGAAAAACTGTCCGACGAAAAAATGTCAGACGAAATTTTGTCCGGACACGCTTCCGCAGGCTGTTGAATATTTTTATACTTTTGTTTATATCTCAGTTTATTTTATCAAATATTTCTTTCAATAGATTGAAATACCTTTACCTAACCAAGCCACATGTGTCAGTATTATCTTTTATTGTTTATCAATCAATTGTGGTAGCTGGAAAGTGGAAACTGGAAAGCCTCATGGTTGTCCAATGCAAGATTGTCTTATCAATATCATTATGTAGATTCTAACATGAATTGTGATGTGGTAGGTACCTAGTTATGTATTGTTCATTAGTCATTACTTTGACTTACCTCTATGTTAATTGTTAATGCAAACTTTTCTGTTGGTAGGTATGTGAACTGTGAACAATCTTCATGTCACTCAATTCTCTCAAGTTGTGACCGTCATGAGCCTCCTTTATTTTGTATTCTGTATAATGTAACTGGATGCCTTTACTAATATGTCCTTTGTATAAGATTGTTTGTTTCTAACCATACTTTGGTATTCATAACTTCTTATGAAAGAAAGTTGTTAACATTTTGAGCACCTATGAGCTATGATCCCAATGGATCTCACGACAAAATTGGGGAGCCAGATCTATGATCCGAGTGGATCTAGCGACAAAATTGAGGGGTCAGATCTATGATCCCAGTAGATCTCTCGACAAAATTGAGGGGTTGGATCTATGATCTGAATGGATCTCGGATCGGGATCCATGGGATCGGATCTCAGATCCATTTTTCCGGATCCAAGCACATGTCTGGTAAGAAGACTGTGGTCTCAGTTTGGCCAAAAACCTTAAACTTTTCCTACGCCTGGCTAGACGACCCTACATGGCTTCCTAGCCTTGAAAGATCGTCATGAATACACTTCAGCTGAATGCACCGAGGCTGTGACTGCATCACCACTTCCCATCAGTCGCCGGAGGTCACTACAGTCGGGGGGCCGATGCAGTGGGCAGCTCGCAGTTAAGAGCCACTGAGAAGTTGATCGCTCTGTTCGATAGTAGCCGTTTTCACGACGGGCCATCTGGCGAATGCACCTAATTTGACCAACTCTGCACCAAATCTCTTGCATAGAACAAATATCTTCATGTCATGAATAGTTATTTCAGTGTTTTAATCGAAAATGATATCTGATAATTTGACAAATGAGGTATACCTATGAGCATTTGTACAGCCCAAAATGATAACTTTTATGAAACACACTAAACCTAATTTGACCAAATCTGCAGGAAATCTGCACCTAATCAGCACCAAATGTGTACCAGATGGCCGTCGTGAAAACGGCTAGGGATTACGTTAGGCGGTACGGGCGGACATCGATAGCAGCGCCTCTAGCGGTCATTAGGGAAAGCTGGGCTGTAGGCGACTAAATACCGGCTGAGTTGTCACACGTTGAATAGGTTTATAGACATCCGTCTTGTGAAAAAGGTGAACTTTTGCCTTCAATATTTCTACAGGCAATTTTAGAAGTGATCTTCACATCTTACAAAACCGTTTAGATAGTTGTATTCACTTCAAGCCGTCCTTATTGTTCTTGACGATGATGCTGGAACTATTTATAATCAGTGTTTCTAGCTTAGTAAAAGAATATATTGTTCAAACGATGGAAAAAACATAATATGAAAATTTTAAATGCAATTTCCTTTAATAATTATTCGTAGATTCTCTACACATCAAGGAAAATTTGCATGCTAACTGATAATTCAAAGTTCTTGGGGCCAGATGTTTTCTTCTTTTCTTACGTCGCCCCAATGGCCGCGAATACACTTGTGATAACGCCTATCGATTATGTACGGCACGTATCATGTGACCCATCTGTGCCGTCTGGGATTTTCGAAGGCCACTGTCACGTGCCATCCATGTTCGGGGATTCCCGCCAGGTTCTGCAGCGTGTGCAGTTACACGGACGTCTATTGCGAACATAGGGCGACGAACATGCGATTATGCAGTCAATAAAACTCGATTCAACAGGGTGCTATTGGGAAACGGCAAACGTGCTAAGCAACTTTCCAAGCTGTCACCGTGTAGATCCTGCACTCAGTCTTGCAAAATTGACTAGGATAAGGTCAGTGCGAAGTGCAACATCTACAAAATGGATACTGGTGGCCTCTCTGGTTCAAGACAAAAGTTAATCATACCGTATGCTAAAGAGAAAGCTTTGTCTCGCCCGTAATAGCGTGTTTGTGTGGTAAACACTTCAGTATTGTGCTATTTGATTTGGTATTTTACCGCTGTGAACTGTGAACAAATGTTGATTGTTGACATTCATAACTACCCAAAATAGTATTCAAAGATGCCACCATGCTATCTGAATAGTCATGAACTAACATAGCCCCTTCGAGGAAAGTGGTGGCGCCACCGTCGTCCTGATTGGTCGCGGGTGTGAGCGCTCCGCATATATTTGTGTTTTCTATCCGATTTAGACCAGAGTTGGCTCTGGGCTTTTTCCTAGACAGACTTAGAAGTGCGTCGAGTAAAATCGGCAAGTGTACACTCCCGACGATAGGATCTAGAGTCGGAGAAGTGTCTTTGTTTAGGGTGACCCAGCCTTGGTCCGAGCAGCGCGGGTCACGCTCGGGACCCTCATGGTATGACGTCACTTGCACCCAGCTTCGGGACAGGATTGGCTGGGATGGCCTCGGTGACGTCTAACATCTAGAGACGTCACTCGAGACCGACGGTTGTTTACGTCTGGCGGGTCAGGCGGCCGCGCCCCCGGCTCTTGGTCGGCCGAGTTTGAGCTGGCCTCCGTCAGGAAGGGACAAGGACACTGACCTCTGGTGGCCGGCTACGAAAGTGAAGCTTCATCGACGGGCCGGTTTGGAGCTGCAGTCAGAGCTGCTCGCGGGACCTCTGGTGTTGGTCTGCACTCATCAGTGACTGACCATGGGTAAAAAACGCAAGGCCGGCTCGCCGCTACAGCAGAGTCAGGGAGGAGCCGGTGCTGAGCCGGATCAGCGCCAGAGTGATCTGTGTGCGGAATTAAAAGATTTTATTGTCAGTGAAAATGCAAAGTGTGTGGCCGCCATTAAAGACACCAACGAAAGGCGCATCGCAGCGATAGAACAATCCATATCGTTTGCGATGGATTCGATATCGACTCTGGCAGCTCGTCAGCAGTCTGCCGACTGGGATATCCTGCAGCTACGGCGGGGGACGGCAGACATGGAAGCTCGTCTGCAGCGTTTAGAACTGCAGGAGGACCGTGTGCAGCAAGAAAAAAGACTGACTTGTCTTCTGTTCTCGGGCCCAGCCGTGCTGAACCAAAATCGACGGGAGGATGCAGCTGAGTTGATTTGTGCCTTAATCCATCGGTACATGCAGCACGATGTCGAACGAGCGCAAATAAGGGCAGCCTTCAGACTGAAAAGCGGGAAAATTATGATGGACTTCTACTCGGCGGCACCGGGCTCAGACAGGGATGTGATGTTCCGTTCCAAATCAAAGCTGAAAGGATCGGGACTGTACATCTCGGAGTCCCTGACTCCAAGAAGACAGGCTCTGTTCCAGAGTCTACTGCAACTGAAAAAAGAAAAGGCCATCTTTTCAGTCTTCACCAGGTCTGGAAACGTACTTGCTTGTAAGACACGTGACTCCGCCCCGATCAGAGTCAGTAATGAGGAGACTGTGCGTCAGCTATCGGGAGCCCGTCCGCCCCATCAACCGGAGCGAGAGCACACCCAAACGAACGGCCGAGTGTCGTATCTGAGGCGCTCCGCGGATGGCCCGTCTCAAGTTCGAGCCCAGGCGGAAACAAGGACGTCTCCCAGCCTCAACCCTGGAACTGGAGATCGGGATCGTGGAGGAGAGCTAAGAGGAACTCCCGCCGCGCGTTCCGGACACTCGATGGAGGGGGGAGCCGGCGGAGCCGGGGTGTCTCCCGATGACGTCACGGAGGACAGGAGTCGGCGCTCGTCGTCTTCTCTGCTAGACTGCGCCAGAGAGCCGGTACGGCAGGTGCGCCTGCTGCCGCCGCTGCAGGCCGCCTCCACCGCTGATGCTGCGGCTGTGCCGACGGGGAATGGGGTCAGCGGTGTTACTGGGACACCAGGCAGAGATCACCGACAGCCGCCGGGGGGATGCAGTCTACTCCTAGAGACTCAGTGTGCTCTAGAGAGGCGGACAAAGACAAGGAGAGCCTGACCCCCGCCGGCGACGTGGCTGGTGACCGGTCTGTCGCCACTCTATCATGTGAGTCTGGTGGCGGGGAGTCTCCAATGCAGACTGTGTCTCCGGCCACCTCCGAGGGGGCGATGGGGCTCTCGTCGCGGGGCGGCGGGTTGCAGAGGGAGGAGCGCACTCGGCGCTCTGGCGGGAACGACGGGGACCTGGGAGCGAGTGTGTCTGCTCAGGGGGGAACGAGAGCTAAGGAGCCTGCTCGGGGGCGGGGGAGTGTTAAGGTGTCGGAGCAGTCACTAGGTTCGGGTCCAGTAGAGGACCGTTTGTCTGCCGACGTGGTCCGATCGTCGCAGCCGTCTCGTGGTCCTAGTGGGGGCTCACGGGACATACGGGAGTTTTTCTGTTGAGTTATACCCTACGCAGTCTCATAGGCTCGATGTTATATGTTGCGCGAGTTATTACGCGTCGTTTGTTGGTAAGGTGTCTAAGGTACCATTGTAAGGTATTTGCACTGGTATTGACTGGTGATCAGCAAGTGTTCTTTATGTTATTTGTGCTTGCAGGTAGGTGGCATCCACGGAACGTAGCGATGCTTTGGATCCTTCCGACGAGCGACGTAGTGAACGAGCTGTATTTGATTTTTTCGTCTATGTTATTGCTTTGCTTTTCATCAGTTTCCTTTTTTATTTTGTCAAATACGCAATCAAGTCACACAAAAAGGATAGAGAATGAGTATGAGTCTAACAGTGCTTAGCGTTAACGTTAGAGGGATACGTCAGTTCAAAAAGAGACGAGACGTGTTTCAGTACATTAAGGGACTTAGCTGCGCACTGTATTGTCTTGTGGACACGCACATTACCCCAGAAATGAAGGATAGGATTCGCTCGGAGTGGGGCACTGATGTATTCATGAGTTGTGGATCCGGTAATTCAAGAGGCATAGTGGTATTGCCCAGCCCTGGGGCGCCGGTGATAGTTCATAGTTATGTTTCGGACGATTTAGGTAACTACATCATTATGAATGTCGAGTTCGATGGATATTTCAGATGTACTCTGGTGGTGCTTTATGGACCAAACGACGATGACCCATCTTTTTTTGTGGATCTATTTGATAAGATTTTCCACTCATGTGTCGACCAACTACCAGTTATTTTTGTGGGCGACTGGAATTTAGTGATGAACGAAGAAAAAGATACCAAGTTTTATCGACAGATAGGCAATCCTAGAGCTAGAAGGGTAGTGTTAGATGTAATTGAACAAGAAAATCTGATAGATGTTTGGCGAGAGCAGCATTTAAATTTATTAAGGTATACTTGGAGAAAACAAAATCCAGCCAAATACTCTAGACTGGATTTCTTCTTGGTGTCACCAGAACTTTTGTCATATATCACGTCATCGGATATTTCTTATGGGTATAGAACGGATCATAATGCAGTTACAATAACATTCAAGAATCCACAAGTAGATAAGAGAGGCTTATTTTGGAAGTTTAATAATAGTCTGCTTAAGGATGAGAAATTTGCCAATCTTGTCAAGACGGAAATATCACACATTAAAAGGCTTTACGTTTTACCCCCATACTCTATGGAAGCAATACAAGGGGATCCAGATATTCAGTTTACAGTAAACGATCAACTCTTTTTTGAAACCTTGCTGTGTCACTTGAGAGGCATTTGTATTCAATATGCAGCCCGTAAAAAGAGGAATACAAATTTAGAAGAAAAACGCATCGTCAACAGGTTACAGAATTTAATGAATGATGCAACAGGCGACTCTAGGGTTATCGAGGAAGAAGAGAGACTGAGGAACGAACTTTATCTGATTCGGGAGAAGAAGGTAGAAGGGATGCTTCTTCGGGCAAAAGCCAAATGGATTGAGCTCGGTGAGCGTCCAACAAGATATTTTTGTTCTCTCGAAAAGCGCCAATATGCTAGAAAGTACATAGGTAGTTTAGAGGTAAATGGGCATGAAACCCATGACCAAAATGTAATAATGAGCCATTTGAAAGATTTCTTTGAGGAAGTATTTAGGTCTAAAGGGAGGCGTAAGAAGCTAGGTGATATCAGGCACCGACTGGGCGATAATTTTCCGAGACTTTCAACGGATGAGAGAATGGAGATAGAAGGAATGCTATCTGTTCAGGAGGCAAGTAGTGCGGTGGCTAAATTGCATAATGATAAATCTCCTGGACCTGACGGCTTTACGTCGAACTTTTTCAAGTTCTTTTGGAAAGATTTAGGAATATTCTTAGTCAGATCCCTAAACTATGGTTTCGAAAATGGTCAGTTGTCCATCTCTCAGAAACAAGGCATGATTACTTTAATCCCGAAGAGTGGAAAGCCAAAAGATAGAATAGAAAACTGGAGACCTATTTCTTTGTTAAATACGACTCAAAAAATACTATCAGCAGCGATAGCAAATCGTCTGCGTAAGGTAATGGACAAACTGATATCTGTCAATCAGAAGGGGTTTATGAAAAACAGATATATAGGGGAATGCATCCGAACAGTATATGACATTATGTGGGACGCCAAGCACGCAGGCTTTGATAAAAAGGGACTGATCATATTTGCAGATTTCAAAAGGGCGTTTGATACTCTTAATCACGTCTTTATTATTGAAACGCTGGAACTTTTTAATTTTGGTCCGGAGTTGATCCGATGGATCAAGATTATGTTGACTGGAGCAAATTCATGTATAACTCAAAACAAGACTTCGACTGATTTTTTCCCGATAAGCCAAGGTTGTCGGCAGGGTGATTGTATTTCACCGCTGCTTTTCATTCTCTGCGTAGAAGTATTAGGGATTATGATACAGAATGATGCTTCCATTTCAGGATACAGGATAGGTGATGTGGAAAAAAAAGTTGAACAATATGCAGATGACTGTACTTTTATCTTAGATGGAACGTATAGCAGTTATACTAGTTGTGTGGAAACGGTATCCGAGTTCAGCTTGATTTCTGGTCTGTTCCTAAACATGCACAAAACACAACTTTTGTGGCTAGGGTCTTTTCAGGCTCCTGCGTTTGTAACTGATTCTTCGTTTGATGTTATTAAAGAAAAATTCAAGTACTTGGGCATTATTTTTACAAGCAACATGCTAGATATGAGCTCCATAAATTTTGAAGCAAAAATGATCGATATTAGAAACCTTCTGAAGGGGTGGCTCAGAAGAAAGCTTACTGTGTACGGTAAGCGCACGGTACTCAAAACGCTAGCACTTTCGAAACTAACGAACCTATTAACTGTATTACCTGGTCCTCCAGAAGACCTTATCGTAAAACTTCAAAGACAGTTTTTCAAGTTTGTCTGGGACAATGGACAGGATAAGATTAAACGTACTCATATGATTAGGAAGTTTGGTATCCCTTGTTTGCGTACTTTTAATGATTCCATGAAATTGTCGTGGATTAAAAGAATAATATGCTCTGATAAGGATTATGAACATGTCATGCAAAATGTCATTCCAAACAGTCAATTATTATTTACGTGTGGGGATTTGAGTGGAAAGAAAATGGAATCGGTAAGAATGAATCCCTTCTGGCAGGAGGTCGTTAAAGCATGGAATAAGTTTCAGAAAACTTTTCCGGTTTTGTCTGAAAGTATACATTCGCAGCCCTTATGCCTCTCGTCTTTTTTTAAGAGAGGTGGAGAAGCAATTTGGTATAAACGGCTGATTGACTCGGGTAGTGCGTATGTGGGCGATTTCTGGTCATCTGCAGGGAAATGTTTATCATATGTTGATTTTACGCAATCCTATCGAACGAGAATATCAATGATTGAGCACATGGGCATTTTAAGAGCCATAAAAAAGGCCTTTACTGGGCAAGTGCCCTATCGTATGGTAGGACCCAAGATGCAGCCCGCGCTGGAAGCAGTTTTGATACCCTTAACAGGATGCAGACATTATTACAAACAATTAATTAGATTTAACTATAGACCTGAAGAATTGCCCCTTAAATCAGAAGAAAAATGGAATCGGGATTTAGAAACAGAGTTTCAGTGGGACGAACTTTATCGAAGGTTTGTTTCTTGTACAAAGGACACTAGCTTACTGTGGTTTCAGGATAAGATTATGCATCGGATACTGACTACCAACACCTTTGCAGCAAAGTTTACGGATTGCAGTCCCTTATGTACTTTTTGCAATGCTGAACGAGAGACATTACTTCATTTATTTGTTACATGTCACAAGGTAAGGGGTATCTGGGAAAAACTAGAAAATCTTATGAGAAACAAGCTCGGCATTCGAATTAGGATAGATAAGGTGACAATCATAATGGGTATAGGAAAGGATCTGGAAATAGCGGAGGACGTGCAGATCGCTACACAGAGGATCCTTTTGATTGTAAAACGGTATATATACAGGACTAAGGTTGTAAAGAGCTCCCCTAACATTGTAGCGTTGAGGGAGTTCACTAGGCGCTATGGTTTGGCTGAAATAAATAAAAGTTCGTGTCAAGAAAATAGAAAAAGTAGAATACAGCTCGAAGCACATAAACGATTATATGATTGTTTACTTTCCGTGGTCTAAGTTTCACTGGTTGTGTTGTATGTACCTATGTATGTGATGCGTGCTTGTTGGAAGATATGTGTTGGTATGTATAACGAGCTATGTGACTGAGAAAAATAAATAAAAAACCTTATAAAAAAAAAAAAAAAAAAAAAAACATAGCCCCTTCGATAGACAGAGGCCCCCTGGCAAGTGGAATACGGAGGCCCCTGTAAGCCCGGGCCCCTCCCCTGGAAAATCCTGGCTTCGAAGGCCATTGAAATGTATTCTACCTAACACCTGACCGAGCTGCGGCCAGGGCATGGCGAAACTCTAACAACTACGCAACGTTCGTTCTTATTAAAGTTCATACACTTCTTTTGCATTTTGTCTGATCCCTTCGCAATAAATCGGTTGCTAGCCGACGCTCAAAATACCAAACAGGACCGTGTCAACTCCGCAACGCAGAGTCACTGGGGCCCTGAGGTGAGAGGTCTGCATACCCGAGTTGCCCGTCGGGTAGGTATATATCGGCCGGCCCCGGCCAGCCCGTCAGTCCACTGAGCGAGCCCCGCTCCGCACACACCCGTCCACAGACCCGACTCTCGGCACCTCTCAGCACCATGAGAGCCGCACCGCTGCTGCTGCTCGGACTGGCCGCCCTGCTGGCCGCCGGTGACGCCCAGGGCACGGCCAACTGTGACCTCGGTGACCCAGCCGGCCTGCGCGACTGTGTCAAGCAGTTGCTCATAGAGGCGCGACCCACAGTCGCAAAGAAGGTCGACCCTCTCCGTCTGCCCGACCAAATTGAGAAAAATACAAAGCTGACCAACATCAAGGTCTACGGAATCTCCGGCTACAGCGTCGACCGTCTGTCGGTGTCGTTCCCCTCCGCGGAGCAGATGGCCGTCAGTGCCACCATCAGCTGGCCGCACATCAAAGGCAAGCTCGACGGTTGGGCGCGCAGGTGCATTGATATCTGGATCACTGACCTGTGTGCATCAGCGAGCGCCAAGCCCGAGATTACCGTCGGCCGCACGGTGGGCTCGCTCACCACCACCCTCAACGTGCACGTGGGCGGTGACGGCCGGATCACGGTCACCGCCAGCGGCACCAGGGTCTCCCTCAACCTGGCCAGCATCCGGGTCAAATCTAATGTATCTGGCGTCACAGGCTTCTTCAATCGGGTGTTCGGGGACCCGGCGAGCAATTACTTGACCAAGAAGGCCAAAAGTCTGTGGAGCAAGCACAAGAGCACGATCGAACGTAAAGCTAGGGACGCTCTGGACAGCGCGGTGAAGGAGAGGCTGGCGGTTCACCTTAGCCGTCTTCTGAAGCTCTGAACTAGTGATGTCAATTACGGAAAATCGTGATACCGATACCAAACCAAATACCAACAATATCCATGAAAAATACCCAAACCGAACCGAATTGAGAATATGAGGAAAATACCAACTTTTTACCAAATTCTCAGCCTCTTTTACATTAGTGAGGATTCATAATACCAGCAAAATACCAAATGCTTTCGCCTTGAAATACCAAATACCAAGATTGTATCGGTTTGGTATCGGTATACCAAAATGTTGGTATCTGATTGACATCTCTACTCTGAACCATCACGTCGAGGGAAGTCAGCCAGGACTGAAGTCACTCTGAAGTCAGTCAAGATGAGCTTATGATATGCTTATGTTTGAGACACAAGATCCCTTTGTAAGGCAGACCTGTTGTCTGTGCTGTTTATTGAAGGGAAAAATGTCCTTTTGATGCAGTTATATCTGTATGCGATTTGCTCGCAATTAGCGCTTTAAATGAGTCCACTTGTCCTACCGCTATCATTTATAACATAACCAATGTGTTGTTGCATACGTGCATCTAGCATGCACTTTGTACTATGATGAGCTTCGAGGTGTCGTGATGCAATAAACAGTTTGCATTGCATATGGAGGCCTCTGCTAGCATGAATGTAGATGGGACGTGTGAAGAAAAGGCAGCTTCCTCTTCTGCTACTTCTCTGGTGACATGGCCGCAAGTTAAGGAGATTAAACAGCAAAGCATTGTCCCGTAATCCCGTAGATTTTCCGGACCCGTAGCTCATGGGTAGAGCGTTGAACTCCGCGCGTGCCGTGAGAGCACGCGTTCCCGGTTATACTCGTAACAGTCCGGGTTCGAAGCGCGACGGGCGCTTGACATTTATGGGCTCCTGATAGGTATGGTTGCGGTTGGTGGCATTGTCGTAGCCAGGCGAAGTCAGTGAGGGGACCGGCCGTGCGCGGCTACGTGCGCACGTTTAACTTTGGACTCTGAATTCTGCTATAGAACTGGAATTGCGCGATCGGAGGGTAGAGGGCAGGGTCACCGCAGCAAGCTTCGCTTAGCGGTGGCTCTGTTTTTGTGAATCCTTCCTATCAAAAGGTTCGGACTAAATTTATAAAGAAAAAATTGTGCACACATGCACTTGCAGAGGTTACCTGGCTTTAGTGGAAATTCAGTGGCCATCAAATGTGAAAGTACGCAACAGTGACCTCGGAGCCTTAATCATAAGATGGCCGCGCCTTACTGCATTCACAATGTATGCACGATTTGTAGGAGGAGATGCGTTGTACCTCAGCACATGCGTTCGAGCAGCTAGCCGTTGATGCGTTAAAGTTTGATGTTATTCCAAGTTCATGTGACGCGTTAGTGATTTCTGACAAAAAGAGGGACAAATCATGCGTCAAAGTTTGATGTTTCTCCAAGTTCATGTGACGCATTAATGATTTCTGACAAAAAGAGGGACATGCGTCAAAGTTTGATGTTTCTCCAAGTTCATGTGACGCATTCAGGGATGCGGAGCCGTGGAAATTTCAGACAGCTTCGGCTCCGGCTCCGGCTTCGGAGCAATAAAATCGGCTCCAGCTCCGGCTCTGGCTCCGGGTGAAATGTCATGGCGGCTCCGTCTCCGGCTCCGGCTCCGGGCAAAAATGTGCCGGCTCCGGCGGCTCCGGCTCCGGCTCTGCACCCCTGGACGCATTAGTGCTTTCTGACATCAAGGGGGTCAAATCACACTCCCCTTCCTCAGCCCTTGGTGGGCTAATAGCTAAGAGCTATGGATCAGACGGCATATTCAGTCACAGGCTCGTACTCTCACTCGCAGTACACCGAAACCTCGACAGTCTGCACCTTGGCTAGTAGCGACCTCTGCGCTGGGTGTTGATGTCTTCTCTGAGGGCAGGTGACAGCACCAGGCGGCTAGACCAGTGTGGCCCCGCGACGTGGCGGAGGAGGACGTTCCTACGTTTCTACATCCCCATTCTGCGGAATGGAGACATTTCTACGTCCACTCTGCAACTTCGAAGTCGCATCTCGAATATCTGTAGGGGAGAGCGGAAAGAGTTATATCATGTCCAAGTTGTATCAGGGCGAGTTGTGCCAAACTTATCCAATAGATAGCGCTCGTTGCACGACCAGCCGACGAGGTTTTCCGGGCGCCATCTTTCCCTGTTCTGTCGTGTGGCTGGGTGGACGCGTCTCGGGGTGAGAGCCGATTTTATGTTTTTTTTTAATGTCAGATCTCCGTAGCGGTGGTGAGGGTAGGTTCTAAGGCTGCGTGAGTGAAAATGGATTTCTCAAGCTGTCCCAGGGGGGCGACACGGCTATTCACGCAATGTATTCATTTGCGGGCCCCGCGGGGCCTCGCGATGACGCGGCTGGAGGCAACCACTCAGCGCGCTAGGATCCTTCTGGCGGGGCCGGGCGCCGCGCCGTAAAGTGTGCAATGAATGGGCGGGCAGACAGAGATGAGGTAGGTATTGAATTTGAAATGACATCATGAGCAATTGGATGGGGAGAGAGAACGTTTCTAATGGAGCTTGGGATGGGGGAAAACCAAAAATATCATGGTCGGATCAGTGCTCCGACGGGGCCGGGCGCCGTACGGTGCGTAGTAATTTAAACGGGCCAGAGATGAGTTATCGGATTCGGCTCTCTGGTGGAATTTTAACCCGCGCCCTGCTGGGGGGGTGTTTGAACACCCCCCCTTGTGGTTTTTCGCGAATATCTCAAAAACGGCGGCGCGGAGCGCCGCCGTTTTTGGTACACCTTATCATACATCAATTCTACACATGTTGTAAAAATTTCAGACCAAGGTCATTCAAGGTCAGGTCACCAGGTCACTTGAAGTGACCTCACCTCATAAAAAGTTTCAATGTCTGTCATAGCTACACCGAGTGACCGATCGCTTTGAAACTTTCAGCGATTGCTAAGAGCAATAGCATGTACAAAATGTATATCTCAGAATTTTGATATCGATGACCTAAGGTCAGGTCAATTTTGCGACCTCCCCATTATAAGTCAATGGGAGAAAATTGAAATGCGCCTCTTTTGGACGAAAGACATTATAAACACTCCCAAACACCGAATTACAAGTGGTTTAGACACACTGAACATGAAAATGGTGTCCGTGACCCTTGTTTATGCCCTGAGGTCATCTTAGGTCACGAATGGTATCTAACAGTTTTTCGCAAATAACTTTTGATAGAGGCATGCTAGAGCGATGAAAACGCCTTAGATGTGTTCAGCTCGACGATACGGATCGACTGATATGCAACATGACCCTTTCCGGTCAGGTCATGACCTTGACCTGAGGTCAAATTTTCAAGTTGACCTTTCAAGGTCAAGTTATAGTTCATTCGATGCGTCTTGACGAGAGGAACACGATGCCGGTGAAAGTAAGCTCGTACAAGGCTTGGGTCAAAAGTTATTGCAGAAAAACTGTTTCCGAAAAAATCGGCTATTTTTGCAGTTTTTGCCCCCTGGAGGCAAAACCGTTGACGCTAGGTCAAATCTGAGGGAATTACTCAGAAAGGGCGTTAATAGGGCTATCGAATGCGCTTTTCCGCGGCGCTGTAGCTCTATTGGTTCCTGAGTTATGCATTGGCTTCTTGGAAATTTTCGACATTCGACCTGGAAATCGGCGAAATTTTGCCTTCAATGACCTCTGGTGACCTGACCTTTGACCTGACCAAAAAATTGACCGAAGTGATTTCGTCATTATTTTTGACGCTCTTTCGAACGCCGCCTTCCGCGTATCGCTACGTGGCCCAGGAGCCGAGTTACAAGGGGGGGTGTTCAAACACCCCCCCCCCCCCCAGCAGGGCGTGGAAATCCAGGACCCCCAGCCGGGCGCGGGTTAAGACGTTTTTAGTTAAGCTCAGGGTGGGGCAGCCCGCTGGCGATTGCAAGGGAAGGCATTTGGGACAAATGTTATCCCCCACAGGCCCACATCCGGGGCAGCGTCCGAAATCGTCTTTCGAGAATAAAACGAAAACTTCACAACTTTTATGAGGAAAAGTTTATTGATCGGACTGCACAGTAGTGCGCAAGGAACCGAAATCCGATGTTTTTTTTTTAATTCACAGAAACCTTTTTTAGGGTATATGCTCCCCGATGTGTTTAAGACCGCTTCCTGGATCCGCCAGTTAAGAATATGTCACGGTCGATTATCGAGCTTCGGCGGGACTGGGCCGGCTGTATGCGTCGTACCTACAATGAAGAGGCGTACAGACACCTCACCCCACATCCTACTGCTCTATCCGTGCCTCTGGGTGAAGCACTAAAGCATCACGGACGGAAGCCCACAGGACCTGCGAGTCGACGAGGTGGCCGCCGGATACTGCAGCTCCCCGGCGTTGCCCGGGACCGAGGGTTTAACAGTAGTAATTTCACTGGTGGTGAATCCTCGTAATGTAGAGATAATATCCTCAAGGACCTCCGTTACGATTTTATATTCCTAAACAATATGGCACACCAATTATGCTTGCCTACGTTCAGGCATTATCCCTGATGCTTATCCGCCCACTACAACATGTGTTGTCTGTCAATCAACCATCGCTCGACGACGGGATCAATTCTAACCATCGGTATTCGGTTGTCAATTCACCCACCCTGTTTCCCTAAAAATAGACGGGTCAGACTCGGCCTGGGTCCTAACGAGTCCTAGAATCGCCAGAGACGGGATCGGGTCGCCGTTATTGCACCGGTCTTGGCGTCTTTTGGTACATATACATAGAGTAGACAGCTTCGACCACGGACGTCGGACCGTTCTACGAATGTACGCACCATCCAGGCCTAAGATGCGTCGAGCTTTATAAGAATGCAGTCTAGATCAATCAACATAACAATGGTGGTATGCAAACGCTTTAAAATCTCTCCCCGGCTCCCGCAACGTCCCAACGCTCCTCCGTTATACGCTCGCTCGATGCGTCCGCCGAGCCGGCTTGCCTCCAATGACGTCATCGGCCGGCCGGCGGCGTTCAAGGTCAAACGGCTGGTGTCCTTACCTGGAGTTCTATAGCCTTGGGCTGTCCGCTGTTTTTGAGCACGAGGATGTTTTTTCCATGATGGCGGCGAGGTACATTGTTGTATCAGAGCCGGGTGGGGTATGTTGTAACATGTATGTATGTACCTATGGGCATGTTGCTTTTGATCGCGAAAGCTAAGCCCTGTCTCGCGTTTGTAGGTAGCTAGTCAATACTCGTTCCATTTCGGCACAATGTGTTGGCTTCTTTGCTCTTAACGGGCCACTTTTGCATCTAGTCTGTTGATGTTTCGTTCGTTTCGATGTTTCTTTCGGATTGCATTGACCTAAGTTTGGTCTAATAAAAGTGAAGCCTTTGATTGAGCATATACATTGTATTAACCCCATTTAATGTTGTTATGTTCAAAACCAGTAGCAAGCACACTTCAGGGCATATTTTAACATACTGACTGCGTCCCATTTTGGGACGCAGCCCCCTGCCTTTGGGACGTAGCCCTCGCGAAATTTGGACCACTGCGTCCCACACTGAAATGCCACGGTTTCAGCCGTAAAGTGCGAGCAAAAATAAGTAACATGCCTCGGTCTTTTACTGTGTAAAAGATGTTGGCTTTCCGATTGCTTTGTGCCCTGATTTACTATGTACCTAAGCACATACATGCCCTCTCCAGTCCTTGTGCCCTGCCCTACCCTTGGTCATACACCTTATTATGTTCTTCCCTACTATACCCCTAGGATATGTGCCCTGCCCACTGCCCAGTGCCCTGTCCTTAGGTCTTGTACCTTGCCCTGCCCTTTCTTCAGCCCTGTGCCCTGCTCTGCATTCAGGCCCTGTGCCCCGCTCTGCCCTGCCCTCAAACACGATACTTTATATATTCTGCCTGGAAATTTGATGCGCTGCCTTCCCGTCTTTTGGCCCCGTGCCCTGCCCTACCCTAGTTTGGGGCCCCTGCCCTTCTCTGCCCTCAAGCCTTGTGACACGTCCTGCCATCAGATCCCGTGCCGCTGCCTTGTCTTCAGGTACTGTGCCCTGCCCTGCCATCAGGCCTTGTGCCTTCCCATGTCCTCATGCCCCGGCCCCGCGCCCATCCTCGAGCCTAATGCCTTGCCCTGCCTCAGGCCCTGTCCTGTCATGTTCTGCTTCCAGGCCTCATGTGCATTGCCCTGCCCTTAGACCCTGTGTCCTATTCTGCCATTAAGCCTCATGCGTTGTATCGCCCTCAGGCCCGTGCCCTGCCTCGCCCTAAGTTGCTGTGCTCTGCCCTGTCGTCAGGCCTTGTGCCGTCCCATGCCATCAGACCCTGTGTCCTACTCTGCCCTCAAGACCTGTATTCTGCATTGCCCTAAGGTCTCGTGTCCCATGCCCGCTCTCAGGCGCTGTGCCCTGCCCTGTCATCAGGCCCTGTGGTGTCTCCCGTCCTCAGATCCCGTGCCGTTTCCCGTCCTCATGCCCCGTGCCCTTACCTGTCCTCAGAACCTGTGCTTTGTTCTGCCTTCATGCCCTGAGCCTTGCCCTGCCCTCAGGCCCCATACCCTGGCCCTGTTTCACCGGTGATAGCAGCACGCTGCTATTACAGTGTCAAATTGGGTTCCCATGGAGACATCAACAGGCCCATTGCTCAAACACTACCACAAGTATGACGCCAGCTCGCGGAATTTGATAGCAGCGTCCGTGAAACACCGCCCACGTCTTGTCATACCTTCGGGGCCCGAAGGTATGACAAGACGTGGGCGGTGTTTCGGGCCTTGTGCCATACCTGTGTCTTATGTCTTGCTCTACCTTTAGGTACTATTTCTTGCCCTGCTCTAAGATCCTGCGTGTTGCCCTGCCATCAGGTGTGTTGACCATCAGGTGTTCTAAGGCCCTGTGTCTTGCACTACTCTCCGGCCTTGTGTAATGATAGCCTCAGACCCGCGCCTTGCCTTGCCCTCGGACCCTGCATCCTACCCAGCCCTCAAGTATCCGTCTTATCTTAGCTTCATGGCCTGTGCCTGCCCTGTCCTTAGGGCTCAGACTCTGTGTCCTGCCCTTCCCTAAAGTCCTGTTTAGAGATGTCAAGTTGGAGCCCGCAGGCCCGGAGCCTGGCCCAAAATCCGGCCCTACAGGGCTATTGCATGCACAGTGGATTGTATCATTGTTTTGAGGTACCTCATCGAAACGCATCGACTGATATGCGACATGATCTATCTTGGTCACGAAATGACCTTAATGTGAGGTCAAGTTCTGACCTTGACATTTCGAGGTAAAAATGAGAGAAGAACGATCGTGCAAACGAAAATTCTCTACCTTTTTTAGTTCAAAAGCTTTTCATGAAACCTATATTGACAAAATTGTAATTTTACCCGTTTTTGGCTATGGAGCCTTAACCGTTGATCTGAACTTAATTCTGACGAAATATTGACGAAAGAGCTGTTCAAGATATATCGATTGCTTCTCTCCTATCGATTGCGCCCTCCTAGCTATCATAGTTTTTGAGATACATGCACGTTTTCCGAAAAAAAAGTATCGCATCATTGCGAGGTTTGACATTTGATGGCATACGGTCAGATCAGGGCCGTCATGGCCGTCTGGCCATAGGAGGATATAGAGGGGGCCACGGGGCCATGCTCCCCCCCCCCCCCCCCAAAGCGCCCGGAAATGGCACAAAATCGACACATTTCTGGGCATAATAATTAAACAAAGGAACTTCCATTGGGAAAAGTTTGGGTTATATTACATGATATGCAGTAAGGAAGCGAAATCCGAAGCATCCAATTCCAGAGCATCCGTTCATCCAAAGCATTAATCTATGATGGATTTTTTATGTAGCTTTAAAATCCGATGATTTCTTGTCACAACTTAGGTGGGTACTGTTTGACCTTACGTAATCTAATTATTTCAAACACATGGTATCTTCAATGCAAATTGGCAATGTTTCACACGTCAATTTCTATTTTGAATCGATTGATAAGGGTGAAAAACGCATGAAGAGGCGTATGTATCAGTCATGTGCATATTCATTTTTATTCTCTAAGCATAGGTACAATTTGGTGCGTCAAGGGAGGTCAAACACGCCCAACGCCGTTCAGGAAAACGAGCGACTAACAACAATGTAAATGCCATTAAATCGCCGGTCCGCCTTTTGAATGCGGATAAAGAACGCACTACGACTGGGCGAATTTCGAGACTGGCAAAAGCAATCACAGCCCGCTCCCAATATCCCGCTTGCAGTGCCCCTCCACCAGCACAGTACACAATGTATCTGTACATTATCTCACTTGCATTACCTATATACTATTTCGCTTGCAATGTGCCCTTTCCGATCAAAGCGTGTGCCCTATGCCACCTTTGGGACGCAGTGAAAAATCCTTAAAATATGCCCTGGCACACTTCCTGAAACGTGAAATACCTAGTGATACAAATTACCCCACCATGTGATACAACTCACCCAAGCCATGGGGCAAGTTGTATCAAAAACATTGCTCTATTCGGCAGACCGTAGAAGAAAAACTGGTAGAGGTAGCGGAAAAGTTACTTTGCACAAAAAAGCAGAAGAATCAAGGAAGGAGATAGTATGGAAATAATGAGTTTATCACGGATAGTTACGAGGTTATGGGTCTCGGAGTAAAAACTGATACAACGCACCCCACTCTCCCCTATCGTGTCTTCCCTTTTTAGTGCCAATGTGTTCGCATCAACCATGAACCAGCCATTGGTGAACCATGCCAACACCGCCTGAAAGAGCGCGCTAACTCCTCATCCTCATCTCATACACTTCCTAAAACTTATGACTCTGGTCATTAGTTCTAAAATCCGTCTCATTTTCACATTCTGTTGTAACTCTGATGTTGTCTCATCTGTCCTTTCAACTGCTTTCACTGTTTAAGTTGCGCACTGGACCTCTCGAGCTACTTTAAATATGACACGTCAATTCCACACAGTCATGTATTGTTTAAAAATGTCTTAATTCACTCGTCACTTAACAATGCGCCAACTCATATTCCAACGCATATTCCACCAAAAAGTTTAAAGCTTAAATGATACAATGCTCAGCGATCATCCATTAAAGCTCGATTGTCATAAAGTTGCATTGCTGCAACTTGCAGGTCAACAACGTCAATGAAACAAAGCGGGAACCATCTCTACCTTGCGAGAAGCACCTGTGGGAAACGCAGCACGTGTCATGCCATTGCTGACCGCCGATTTTCAGCAGCACGTACCATACCGTTGCTGACCGCCGCTGTCCGCTCAGATTTTCAGCAGCTGCGCCAGGTGAACGGCCACCTTCTCGCGCACCGCCTTGTCCAGCGCGTCCCTCGCCTTGCCCTCGATCTTGCCCTTGTTCTTGCCCCACCACTTGTTGGCCAGCTTGGTGGTGATCTTGCTGGCCGGATCTCCGAAGAGCCGGTTGAAGAAGCCGATGGCGCCGCGCAGGTTGGCCTTGACGCGGATGCTGGCCAGGTTGAGGGAGACCCTGGTGCCGCTGGCGGTGACCGTGATCCGGCCGTCACCGCCCACGTGCACGTTGAGGGTGGTGGTGAGAGAGCCGACCGTGCGGCCGACGCGCACCTCGGGTCGGCCGCGCACGGAGACGCACACCTTCTTGAAGATGACCTTCTTGCACTTGCGGATCTTGGCGTCGAGCTTGCCGTTGATGTGCGGCCAGCTGATGGAGGCCCTGACGGCGATCTGCTGATCGGAGGGGAACGACACCGACAGGCCGTCGACGCTGTAGCCGGAGATGCCGTGGACTCGGATGTTGGACAGCTCGACGTCGCCGTCCCGGTTGTTGGGCAGACGGAGGGGGTCGGCCTCCTGGGCCACCTTGGGCCGCGCCTCGACCAGCAGCTGTTTGATGCAGTCGCTCAGGCCGGCTGGGTCACCGAGGTCACAGTTGGCCGTGCCCTGGGCGTCACCGGCGGCCAGCAGGGCGGCCAGGCCGAGCAGCAGCAGCGGTGCGGCTCTCATGGTGCTGAGAGGTGCCGTGACTCGGGTCTGTGGACGGGTGTGTGCGGAGCGGGGCTCGCTCAGTGGACTGACGGGCTGGCCGGGGCCGGCCGATATATACCCCGCCCGACGGATGATTCAGATAAACAGACTGGCCAGTGCGGCACCTCCCGGGCCCGTCCCTGCGACGGACAGCACGCACCAACCGTGTTTTGGGATTTCCGTGTCCCGTTGCGCCGCGCGGGAGAAAGGGGAGGGGGGGTGCATCGGCGTTAATATTTTCCAGGAGGCATCAAAGCTGATCGTTGCCTTCTCACGTGTGTCAGGTCGAAACAATAAGTCACACTCTATTCCCTTTTTACTCGATATTTGTTCGGCCATTGCCAGAACTGTATTAACCTGCGCTTGCCTCAGGTATTTTCCATAACGCGAGTGTCTGAGGAGGGCTACAGAGGCCCCCTCCTATCTCCGAAACTACTCGGCTGGTTGTCAAAATTTTAACCCGCGCACCGACGGGGGGGCGGATATCCGCCCCCCTGAGGTTTTTCGCGGATAGCGAGAGAACCGCGGGCGAAATTTTGTACGACTATTCTCTCATCAATTTTGCACATGGTGTGCAAGTTTGAACCTCCTAACTTTCAAGGTCAGGTCACCAGGTCACTTTGAATGACCCAACCTCAAGTCACTTTTTTGCAACTTTGTCACCGTGCCAGAGCTACAGTAGATGTCGGAGGCCTTTGAAAGTCGCAGGATGTTATAAGGTCATTAGCAGACATGTGCATGGATCCGAGAAAATGGATCTGGGATCTGATCCCACGGATCCTGATCTCGGATCCGTCGGGATCATAGATCCAGTTCTTAAATATATCGAGAGATCCGTAGGGATCATAGATCCGCGTCTAGTATTTTTGCTTGAGATCCAGTGGGATCATAGATCCTCATGTATTTTTGTTCAACACAGAAATCCCGAAAGATCACTCGTTGCAACTCACAAACGTTCTTTTTTAGTGTTTTTATGTGATAACACGTCATAATCCATAGTTTTATGGCACTTATTGACATAGAAACACTTGAAAACCTGGTTTCAAATGCTGTGCATGGCGGGATCCACTGAGATCATACAGGGTGTTTCACTAAAAGTGTCAAAAAGTAAATGCCTATTAAAGTTATATAAAATATGCAAATCACGTGGTTGCGCACGTGGCTTGGTTACAAATTTTTGGACATTTATGCTTTGTCCATTTAATATATATTTTACACTCATACGGAGCGAGGGCAGGAGGCCAAAGTTATTAGTCGTTTTTTTCCTTATGCAGAACAAGAACAGGTTATTTACACCTCAACAGGAGGGGTGAATTACACTTACCTTTGGTGCCATCAGAAACATTGAAACCGTATGCCGACTTTTCAGGAAACGTTTTATTCTCTCACCTCGCTACGTTCCAGATTATAAAAGGTTCAAAGGGCTTCTTGAGAGGTTTAAAAGGGTTCCTTCGATGCCGGTCGCAGTTCAAAAAAGACGGGGTCCCCCACCTCTCGGCGGAAACCGTTGAAAAGGTCAGGGTCTTTTTGAGGGTCTTTGAAGATAACAAGAAGCTAATTTCAACATCAGAAATAGCTAAGGCCTTACAAGTTATCAAAAACAGCCACTATAATGGCTGTAACCACCAGGAACTGGCTGGATTAGAAGTTCCTGCACCGAAAAATCAGCTGCCTCGCCGCCCGCCTCTGGCCAGCGCAAAGCCCCGATCTGTCACCGTTTTACTTCTGGTTTTGGTCAGTAGCTCTCGCAGAGCTGAGGAAGACTCAAGTCGCATCACTTCGGGAGCTGAAGAGCACCATTCAAGGCTTTGCCGACAGTCTGGACGCTGAAGATGAAAACGGGCTGTGAGGCACCTCCGGACACGTGCCGAAACGGTGCATCAAAAGAAGGGGCGGATATGTGGAATAGGTTTGAGTGACGGTGCTATCGTTTTTATATATTCAAATGTCCAACAATTGCGGATGAAATGGTATGCAAATTTCCGTAGAAAACATTGTTATTATGTGCATCATGACCTTTTACTTTTTGACACTTTTAGTGAAACACCCTGTAGATCCATGTTCTTCGTTTATCGTCAGATCCTGTGAGATCATAGATCCAGGATACATTTTTCACACAGGATTCGGTGGGATCATAGATCCGAGTCTGCAATTTGCCTCGAGATCCACTGAGATCATAGATCCATCACTCGGATCCATGTACATGTCTGGTCATTAGTAGCTACAATTTTTATATCTCGGAATTTTGATGTCGGTGACCTAAGGTCAGGTCAATTTCGCGACCTCCCCATTACATATATAGTCAATGGGGGAAAAATCAACTCCCTGTTTTTACCACTAAAACGGGTTGGAATGGCCCCATATACCATACCTGACTTCATATACGATCAACCTTCACTACCTTGAGGTCTGTTTTGCTGTTGGGCAGCTGTAAGGTCATGTGACGTCATCAAAGGTCACCAGCGGTTTTTTGCCAATAACTCCGTACAGGAACAAGATACAGTCGCGCGGATGGTCTCATTGTGTTCAGCTCGTCAAGACGCATCGAATGATATACATGATGACCTCAAGGTCACGTGACCTGAGGTCAACCTTTGACCTTGACCTTTCGAGGTCAACATTATATCATTCGATGCGGATTGACGAGAGGATCACGATGATGAACTTAGTTTGTTCCTATCTTGACTAATTCGAAAGTTATTCGAGAAAAACTCTCCACATCTAGCGCCGCCATTTTGACTTTTTCGACCCGTGTGACGTCATCTTTGACCTGACCTGAAAATAACCTTTGTAAGAATTGTAGACCTTGTCCGTGCGTATCCGATGCCGTTTACCGCTTGTCGCTACCTTGCTTCGTTCTCGAGATCTCAGGGGGGGGGGGGGGGTCATCCGCCCCCCCCCCCGTCGGTGCGAAGTTGGCGCAGACCCCCGTCGGTGCGCGGGTTAACGGCGTCTGATAGCCCTGGAAAAACTGCCGAGCGAAGCTTAATTTCATAGACTTCGAGGTGATCGATGACGTCACGGGTAAGGTCAAAGTAAAAATTATTAGCATTTTCGCTTGTTCACAATTTAGGCTCAGGCCGCTAGCTCACAAGCCCGATCAGGCTCATTTTTGGCTTACGCACTCCTTGATATATGCCTTAGATACAATGAGGGCACCAAACTTGAACTTCGAGTTTTTCAGGTGAAGTCCAGGTCATCCTAGGTCACGGGAATTTTATATCATGAATCGGTCACGTGACGCATGTTTTATGGTATCTTTCAGCAATCCATTTCGAAAGCATTGTCTCCTGTGCACTTGAAGACCATTTTCAGCTGAATATATCTGGTCAGGTCACTTTCAGGTCAAAAAAGTCAAATTTGAAATATTATAGTTGATGTTGTTGAGCTGTGACAGTGGTATTGTTCTTGGTAAGGATTGTTCAGGACACCAGCTTTGTTTATTTTGATTTCTGTGTTGGTCTTTTATAGGTTATTTTAGTGCTTTTACCACATGCCGAGATATCCCTTTAACATTAGCACGTGCATTTGGGAAATGGCTTCGGCCCGCCTCGGCTAATGTTGAAGGTATTTGGGAAACGATTCGGCCCTAGGGCTTTTTGATTTTCCCAGACAAAGTTTTACTGAATATTCTGAGCGGAAGAACCAATTTCAAAGAAGATATTTACGGATTGTGTGTTCACTAACAGCAACAGCAAAAGTAAGTGACTGCGTGTTTACATACTTTTGCTGTCAACGTAATTCAACTAAACAAGGTTATCGTTCCAATGCCAATGTATTTATTGCTGCAGAACATGGTCGGAATAATCATTATTTCTACATAATGCACGCAAAAAAAAAACGAACAATTTAAATGCGTGAAGCATCTTAACCCTCGCCCATGTAGGGGGGGGGGTTGGTGCAACCCCCCCTGAGGTTTTTCGGAAATAGTACAAAAACGGCGGCGCGCAGCGCCGCCAAATTTTGGGTACCTTATGGGGCAAACCTTGCGCATCTTTTGATAGAAAAATTTTGACCGGGTCATGTCAGGTCACGGAGTTATGACGTCACAAAGGGAACAGCCTCCGGCCGGATTTTCACAAACTGAGTGCCAACGCCCGAGGTTTCCTGCCGGTGGTACGGACATCGGTTGATGGATCGTGATGAAACTTCCCATGCATGTTGGGGCAAGTATTGGCTATCATATGGTATAAGAAACTTGACCGGGTCAGGTCAGGTCACGGAGCTATGACGTCACAAGAGGAACAGCGTCCGGTACTATTTTTGAAAAGCGCCCGAACCACTTTTTTGCTAATTCTTGTCACCTCAATGGGAATATGCAGCAATATTAGCTTCTATAGGGAGCAAATGGACCTTCCAAATCCAAAAATGCAATCAGATTTCAAAAATTTAAATTTTGATTTTTCGAATTTCTGCCGCCGACTGTGACCTTGCCGACTTCCAGCGCTCCCAACGCGCCATTTTTAGAGCTAGGGAAACGAAATACATACCAAACGATAGAGAATTGATCAAGGAACACGATAGTGAAGGTTTCAAGTCGATATCTTCCACCGTTTTGCCGCAATCTCCGCGGAAAGTTGAAAAAAGTCTATTTTTCCGAAAATTTGACCTTTGACCGGTCAAAAGTAGGTCAAATGTTGACCTAGGACCAAAAAATATACCACCAATCGCGAGATCTCGGCGAGAGCAATCCGTTGGTCTTTTCCGCTAAGCTCTACGACGCTCCGTTTTCAAACGCCAAGGGGGGGGGTCGCACCAACCCCCCCCCCTGCATGGGCGAAGGTGGCAGATCGCCGTTTACGGGCGAGGGTTAACGTGCCACAATGAGACATTTGATATTGTTCCGGCTGGGATCCAAGACGCGTTTGATTCAGCGTTTCACCCAATTTTTAGTTTTCCTCACGGTTTCCTCACTCCTGCTGGACTCCATATCTTTATTCTAACTTCTGGCGTTTCACCATGTTCATCCTCAGCTTTTTCAAACCCTAAATAAGGGGAAGTAGGAATTTCATCTTTCATAGGTACTCAACGCAGCCTAATAATGAAAAACACAAACAAATAATCACGGTGACTATAAATATGAACATAGTATTAATATAATATTAACACAATATTAAGATTAAAGTGTAAAATATCAAATGAATATGATATTAACTGTTGCGCCGGTACGGCATGTGGTAAATCTCTTCCCAACCTTGGGCTGTGAAAATGCAGTTTTATTCACCTCGGTTTTTTGCTACGGACCTCGTGCCTACCGGCACTCGGTCCTCCGCACAAAAACCTCGGTGAATAAAACGCATTTTCCCAGCCCCGGTCGGGAATATATATAGACAGGCTGATGAAGGAAGACGGATGTCTTCCAAAAGCTACCAATAAAAATAAACAAAGCTGGTGTCCTGAACAATCTTTACCAAGAACAAATTTGAAATAGTAATTTTTCAACAGACACGGCGTTTATCAGATGTAGTTTGAGCTCGTGAACACGATGGTGCTATTCATTTTGATGAAAGATGTCAAAAGAAACTGAAAATGGTCGGATTTGAAAAATTGATCAGGGTGCAATTCGGACAAAAATGCGTATAACTTAGCTATTTTTGATGATATAGGGCTGAAGTGAGTAATAGAGCTAGAGCGAATCATCGGCATGTGTTCCATTACACTTCTTCCGATTTTTGGAACAGTCAAAATATCTTATTTAAAAAGATTAAAATGTCAGTTGTCAATTGTAGTCAACTGTAGCCAGTCCATTCACCGTTGTATATGTATATTTTCGAAAATTTAAAAATTGTGAAAATCCGAGATAGCAGTTCGATAGCCAGCTGCATTTCTAGTCCCTTCATGCAAAGAAATTGTATCTACACCTTTTTAGGCGCAATTTCAAAAAGTTAAAGACCAAATTCAAAAAGTTTACATTCGAAATGCACGTGAACGTTTTGAATTTGGTCTTTGAATTTTTGAAATTGCGCCTAAAATGCTGTAGCTTAAAAAACTGAACTCTTGAGAGCGATTGCAGTAGTTCAATGTTTGCATCAAAATCGGCACGACATGACATCACTCTGGCGTCATTTCTGGTCGATCTCTGGTAGTTAAGAAATTGTAACTTTGACACAAGATGTTACAGCAATGCAGCTAAAGGCACTGCCAGTTTCGTGTTAATACGTCCAGTGGCTTAAAAGATATTACAGAAAAACGGGAGGCGAGCTCTATAGAGCCCCCCCCCCCCAGTCATGCGCGGGTTAAGTCGAGTAATGTCGAATCATGCTTATCAAGCGAAGTCTTACAACGGCTTGATTCAATATCAGTATGAGTCCTGATTGGTTTGTGGCGAATTTGCGGTAACTGAGCTGCTCATCTTAAAATTAACCCGCGAGTGACTGGGGTATTTTCCATAAAGCGGTTGACTACGGGGGATTAAAAAGAGCCCCTCCCCCCCCCCCCAATACCTCCGAAACCTCCGGGCCGATTGTCAAAATTCAAACGGCTCTGTTGGCCCTAGACAAACTGCCGAACGAAACATAGTTTCATCGAACTCGAGGTCACCAATGACGTCACAGGTCAGGTCAAAGTAAGAATTATCAACATTTTGGCTTGTTCACAAAATGGGCTCTGCGCGCCGGCTTACAAGTCTGATCAGGCTCATTTTTGGTTCACACACTCATTGATATATGCATATGGTACCTTGGGCGAAACCAGCTTGTACTTCGAATTTTTTCAGATTAAGGCCAGGTCATTCTGGGCAACGGAAATGTTATATCATGTTTCAGTCACGTGACACACGTTTTATGGTCTATTTCAGCTATAGGTTTCGAAAACAGTCTCGTTCGTGTCATTTGAGGCCATTGCAGCTGAAGAGAGCTGAAGTCAGGTCACTTTCAAGTAAAAAAGGTCAAATTTTGAGGTTGAATGTTTTTGTTGAGGTCAGCCAATAGCAGAGCGTGCCAGTTTAAAGGTAGTGTGCCAGCTTTCTTGGACCGTATGGAGTTAATGGCCCAGATAAGGAGAACCGGATTTTTAGAACTTATCCATACCTTCAAAACTCATGGAAACGTCTTAAATTCTTCAAATTTTGAGTACCCCAGTGCGAAATTCGCCCCGACGGGTTGTCGGTCGTACCCCAACCACATTTCACACCACTATGAACAATAAATGCACACACTGAAATCGCTATTACCGATATGCTCATCCAATCAAGTTTCGATAAACCCGTTCATCATCATCTCCTGCGGTTTCGAACACGCCTGTTAGGTGGCTTCTGATGCTCGTCGAGGTCGGAATTTCCAAATACGCGTGGTGCGTCGGGCCGCGCGCTCTGACTTCGGCCAAGAAAAATGCGTCAGCTGATCATTGTCATTTCTGCCACTTGCTTGCGTGTGGTGAAATGGGGTCATAACTTATAAGACGGCTTTTTCATATCAATTATTTTACATAAAATCATATTTCAAACCATAAATAATGTTCGACAGCCAAATAAAAGAAACAATACAATACGGGCTTACAGTTTAAGGCTCGACATTGTGTTGTCTACGATTAGACAGCTGATAACTCATTCCCGTACGTCGTATGGTCGTAACACTATAATGACCTTTGCTTATTGTCACAAGTGCGCCGCATTCGCGATTGTTGCCCGACGCCTGTTTGCAGGTGAGCCCACTACAGTTGTTATACATATCTAAAAACCGAAAAACTTTTAGGCGAAAAAGGCACTATTCCAGGCCCATTTTTGATTTTTTTGCGATATTAGGTAAAAACAGAAGCTTCTTATCCTAGGAAAAATAAAATGGGAAATCTTTCAAAGGTGGCACACTACCTTTAATGAAATTTCAACAGTTACCGAAAGCGTCAGTATCACTAGTGTCCGCTAGCAGCGTTCCGTGTAACGGGCCTGAACAGCGATTGAAATGAAGCATCGTGCGGGCACCAGCACCTGAGACATCTGACAAAGTCACCCGACCTGGCATCAAATGACTTGTTTGCTCCGGAAGATAAATGATTTTTCTGCATGGCGGTGATTTGGTGACAGCAATGACGTTCACGAGGTGAAGCAGTGATTTACGGGGCAGTTGGAAGTGTTCAATAACGGTGGTCTGAGGCAGCTAGAAAACTATATGAAAATTTGTGTTAACCCGCGCCCCAGTGTCAGTCTGGATTTTCCACGACCTGGTGTGGGGGGGGGGGTGTTTGAATACCCCCCTTTTAACTCGGCTCCTGGGCCACGTAGCGACACGCGGTAAGCGGCAATCGAAAGAACGTCAAAAATAAGGACGAAAACGCTTCGGTCATTTTTTGGGTCAGGTCAAAGGTCAGGTCACCAGAGGTCACCAAAGGTAAAATGTTGACTATTTCAACATTTTGGAAATTGCCAACGGCTATCTCCGGAACCGATAGAGCTACAGCGCTGCGGAAAAACGCATTCGATAGCTCTTTTACAGACCTTTCTGAGTAATGTTCTCAGATTTGACCTCAGGTCAACGGTTTAGCCTCCAGAGGGGAAAAACTCCAAAAATAGCCGTTTTTACGAAAATCGGTTTTTCGGCGATAACTTTTAACTCAAAAGAGCCATGACATTACTTTTGCCAGCATCGTGTTTCTCTCGTCGAGACGCGTCGAATGAACTATAAGTTGACCTTGAAAGGTCAACTTGAAAATTTGACCTCAGGTCAAGGTCATGACCTGACCGGAAAAGGTCATGTTGCATATCAGTCGATCCGCAACGTCGAGCCGTACACATCTAAGGCGTTTTCAGCGCTCTAGCACGCCTCTATCAGTAGTTGTTAGCGAAAAAGTGTTAGATTCTGTTCGTGACCTGAGATGACCTCGGGGACACAACGATGACCACAGTTGCCATTTTCCGGTTCAGTGTCTCAATTTTACCTACATCTCGATGTATGAGAGTGTCTAGAATAGCGTTCGTGCGAAACAGACGCTTTTCAATTTTCTCCCATTGACTTATAATGACCTGACCGCAAAATTGACCTGACCTTAGGTCACCGATATCAAAATTCCGAGATGAACATTTTATAGATACTGTTACCCTCATCAATCCCTGAAAGTTTCAAAGTGATCGGTCACTCGGTGTACCTATGGCAAACATTGAAACTTTTTATGAGGTGAGGTCACTTCAAGTGACCTGGTGACCTGACCTTGAATGACCTTGGTCTGAAATTTTCACAACATGTGTGGAATTGATGTATGATAAGGTGTACCAAAAACGGCGGCGCTCCGCGCCGCCGTTTTTGAAATATCTACGAAAAACCGGACGGGGGGGTGTTCAAACACCCTCCCCCCACACTTGGGCGCGGGTTAATAGTTTTGTATGCTAGCTTTTGGAGATGTAGGTAGTAACTAGTAATGTGAAACAAATGTCAGTTTTTCTTGTTCCTTCGTTTTCGCATTGGCTATTTTTATGGTCTTTCGCTCAAGAACGAACGTGTTATTTTCAGTTTGATCGGTTACGAGCTGTAATCCCTGATCACTCAGATTCATTCATTTATTTCAGCAGTTTATTGTCTCGATGCTTCATGAAAGCACAACAATGCACATTACTTATACAAAATATGGTGAAATATGCCAATGCAAGTAGCAAAAACGCCAACACACTCAATAACATCACCATTTAAAGCTCAAACTGCAAACAGCTGCATGGCCGCAGCTCCCTGAAACGGTACCACGGCCCTGGTAATACAGGACCGGGCCCGGGACTCCAACCCTACCACGAGGAGAGCGTTCCATCTCTGATGAAGGAGGGACGTCCCACCCCAACCGACCGATCGCCGCTGTCCGCTCAGATTTTCAGCAGCACGTGCCATGCCATGGCTGACCGCCGCTGTCCGCTCAGATTTTCAGCAGCCGCGCCAGGTGAACGGCCACCTTCTCGCGGACCGCCTTGTCCAGCGCGTCCCTCGCCTTGCCCTCGATCTTGCCCTTGTTCTTGCCCCACCACTTGTTGGCCAGCTTGGTGGTGATCTTGCTGGCCGGATCTCCGAAGAGCCGGTTGAAGAAGCCGATGGCGCCGCGCAGGTTGGCCTTGACGCGGATGCTGGCCAGGTTGAGGGAGACCCTGGTGCCGCTGGCGGTGACCGTGATCCGGCCGTCACCGCCCACGTGCACGTTGAGGGTGGTGGTGAGAGAGCCGACCGTGCGGCCGACGCGCACCTCGGGTCGGCCGCGCACGGAGACGCACACCTTCTTGAAGATGACCTTCTTGCACTTGCGGATCTTGGCGTCGAGCTTGCCGTTGATGTGCGGCCAGCTGATGGTGGCCCTGACGGCGATCTGCTGATCGGAGGGGAACGACACCGACAGGCCGTCGACGCTGTAGCCGGAGATGCCGTGGACTCGGATGTTGGACAGCTCGACGTCGCCGTCCCGGTTGTTGGGCAGACGGAGAGGGTCGGCCTCCTGGGCCACCTTGGGCCGCGCCTCGACCAGCAGCTGTTTGATGCAGTCGCTCAGGCCGGCTGGGTCACCGAGGTCACAGTTGGCCGTGCCCTGGGCGTCACTGGCGGCCAGCAGGGCGGCCAGTCCGAGTAGCAGCAGCGGTGCGGCTCTCATGGTGCTGAGAGGTGCCGAGAGTCGGGTCTGTGGACGGGTGTGTGCGGAGCGGGGCTCGCTCAGCGGACTGACGAACTGCTCCCCGCGGCCGGCCGATATATACCCCGCCGGACGGATGATTCAGATAAACAGTTTCGCCAGTGCTGCACCTCCCGGGCCGGCCCTGCGACGGACAGCACGCACCAGCCGTGTTTTGGGATTTCCGTGTCCCGTCGCGCCACGCGAGAAGAAGAGGACGGGGCATCGGCGTTCATGGTTTCCAAATTCCAGGAGGCATTAAAGCTGATCGTTGCCTTTTCACGCGTGTCAGGTCGAAACAGTAAGTCGCACTCTGTTCCCTTTTTACTTGATATTTGTTCTGCCATTGTCAGAACTATTAATAACCCGCGCGTGCCTGGGGTATTTTCCATAACGCGAGTGACTAGGGGGAGGCTACGGAGCCCCCTCCTATCTCCGAAACTACTGGGCCGATCGTCAAAATTTAAACGGCGTCTGATAGCGCTGGAAAAACTGTCGAGCAAAGCTTAATTTCATCAACCTCGAGGTTATCGATGACGTCACAGGTAAGGTCAAAGTGGAAACTATTTGCATTTTACCTTGTTTACAATTTAGGCTCTGGCCGCTAGCTCACAAGTCTGATCAGGCTCATTTGTGACTTACGCACTCCTTGATATATGCCTTAGATGCAATGAGGGCACCGAACTTGCACTTCGAGTTTTTCATGTCAAGGCAAGATCATCTTAGGTGACGGAAATTTTATGTAATGTATCGGTCACGTGACACATGTTTTATGGTATATGTCAGCTATCTATTTCGAAAACATTGTCTCCTGTGTCATTTAAGACCATTTGCAGCTGAATACAGCTGAGGTCAGGTCTTTTTCAGGTCAAAAAGGTCAAATTTGAGAGAAGTAAGTTTCGAAAATTCAACAATTTTGAAAATCCGGGATCACAGTTTGATAGCCAGCTGCATTTATAGTCTTTTCATGCAAAGAAATTGTTTCTAGCTTAAAAACTGAACTCTTGAGTGCGATTGCCGTAGTTCAATGTTTGCATCAAAATCGGCCGACATGACATCACTCTGACGTCATTTCTGGTCGATCTCTGGTATTTAAGAAATTGTAAGTTTGACACAAGGTGTTACATTAATGCAGCTAAAAGCACTGCCAGCGTGTTGATCGTTCAGTGTTTTAGAAGATGTTACAGAAAAACGGGAGGGGGCTCTTTAGAGCTCCCCCCCCCCCCAGTCATGCGCGGGTGAAGTCGAGTAATGTCAAATCATGCTTATCAAGCGAAGTCTTACAACGGTTCGATTCAATATCAGTATGAGTCCTTATTGGCTTGTGGCGAATTCGCGGTAACTGAGCTGCTCATCGCGCATGACGGGTATTTTCCATAAAGCGGCTGACTACGGGGGATTCGAAAGAGCCCCTCCCCCTTCATATCTCCGAAACTACCGAGCCGATTGTCAAAATTCAAACGGCTCTGTTGGCCCTAAACAAACTGCCGACCGAAACCTAGTTTCATCGACCTCGAGGTCACCAATGACGTCACAGGTCAGGTCAAAGTAAGAATTATCAACATTTTGGCTTGTTCACAAAATGGGATCTGCGCGCCGGCTTAGAAGTCTGATCACGCTCATGTTTGGTTCACACACTCATTGATATATGCCTATGATACCTTGGGCGAAACTAGCTTGTACTTCAAATTTTTCAGATTAAGGCCAGGTCATTCTGGGCAACGGAAATGTTATATCATGTTTCAGTCACGTGACACACGTTTTATGGTCTATTTCAGCCATAGGTTTCGAAAACAGTCTCGTTCGTGTCATTTGAGGCCATTGCAGCTGAAGAGAGCTGAGGTCAGGTCACGTTCAAGTAAAAAAGGTCAAATTTTGAAGTTGAATGTTTTTATTGAGGTCAGCCAATAGCAGAGCGTGCCAGTTAATGAAATTTCGGCATGGCGGTGATTCAATGACAGAAATGACGTCGTTCACGAGGTGAAGCAGTGATTTGCGGGGCAGTTGATTGTGTTCTACAACGGTGAACTGCGGCAGCTCTAAAACTATAGGACGATAGGCGTTATCACAAGTGTATTCGCGGCCATTGGGGCGACGTAAGAAAAGAAGAAAACAACTGGCCCCAAGAACTTTAAATTATCAGTTAGCATGCACCTTTTCCTTGATCTGTAGAGAATTTACCGATAATTGCTAGAGAAAATTGCATTTAAAATCTTCCATCTATGCTTTTTTCATCGTTTGCACAATATGTTCTTTTATTAAGCTAGAAACACTAATTAGAAATAGTTCCCGCATCATCAAGAACAATAAGGAAGGCTTGAAGTGAATACAATAATATAAACGGTGTTGTAATCTATGTGAAGACACTTCCAAAATTGCCTGTAGAAATATTGAAGGCAAAAGTTGAACTTTTTCACAAGACGGATGTCTATAAACCTATTCAACGTGTGACAACTCAGCCGGTATTTCGTCGCCTACAGCCCAGCTTTCACTAGTGACCGATAGAGGCGCTGCTATCGATGTCCGCCCGTGCCGCCTAACGAAAATGTGTGTTTATAATAGCATGGTATGCTAACTTCTGGAGATGTAAGTTGTAACTATGTGAAACAAATGTCAGTATTTCTTGTTCCTTCGTTTTCGCATTGGCTATTTTTATGGTATTTTGCTCAAGAACGAACATGTAATTTTCGGCTTGATCGGTTACTAGTTGTAATCCCTGATCACTCAGACTCATTCAGTTACTTCAGCAGTTTATTGTCTTGATGCTTCATGAAAGCACAGCAATGCACATTACTCATAAAAAATATGGCGAAATATGTCAGTGCCAGTAGCAAAAACGCTAACACACTCAAAAACATCACCATTTAAAGCTTTACTGCAAACAACCTCATGGTCGCAGTTCCCTGAAGCGGTACCACGGTCCTGGTAAAACAGGACCAGGACCCACCCTACCACGCGGAGAGCGTCCACCTCTGTTGAAGGCGGGACGCCCCACAACGACCGACAGACCGCCGCTGTCCGCTCAGATTTTCAGCAGCACGTGCCATACCGTTGCTAACCGCCGCTGTCCGCTCAGATTTTCAGCAGCTGCGCCAGGTGAACGGCCACCTTCTCTCGGACCGCCTTGTCCAGCGCGTCCCGCGCCTTGCCCTCGATCTTGCCCTTGTTCTTGCCCCACCACTTGTTGGCCAGCTTGGTGGTGATCTTGCTGGCCGGATCTCCGAAGAGCCGGTTGAAGAAGCCGATGGCGCCGCGCAGGTTGGCCTTGACGCGGATGCTGGCCAGGTTGAGGGAGACCCTGGTGCCGCTGGCGGTGACCGTGATCCGGCCGTCACCGCCCACGTGCACGTTGAGGGTGGTGGTGAGAGAGCCGACCGTGCGGCCGACGCGCACCTCGGGTCGGCCGCGCACGGAGACGCACACCTTCTTGAAGATGACCTTCTTGCACTTGCGGATCTTGGCGTCGAGCTTGCCGTTGATGTGCGGCCAGCTGATGGTGGCCCTGACGGCGATCTGCTGATCAGAGGGGAACGACACCGACAGGCCGTCGACGCTGTAGCCGGAGATGCCGTGGACTCGGATGTTGGACAGCTCGACGTCGCCGTCCCGGTTGTTGGGCAGACGGAGAGGGTCGGCCTCCTGGGCCACTTTGGGCCGCGCCTCGACCAGCAGCTGTTTGATGCAGTCGCTCAGGCCGGCTGGGTCACCGAGGTCACAGTTGGCCGTGCCCTGGGCGTCACTGGCGGCCAGCAGGGCGGCCAGGCCGAGCAGCAGCAGCGGGGCGCCTCTCATGGTGCTGAGAGGTGCCGTGACTCGGGTCTGTGGACGGGTGTGTGCGGAGCGGGGCTCGCTCAGCGGACTGACGGGCTCCTCGCGGCCGGCCGATATATACCCCGCCGGACGGATGATTCAGATACCTAAACAGTTTCGCGAGCGCAGCGCCTCCCGGGCCCGGCCCTGCAGCGGGACAGCACGCACCAGCCGTGTTTTGGGATTTCCGTGTCCCGTCGCGCAACGCGAGAAGAAGAGGACGGGGCATCGGCGTTCATGGTTTCCAAATTCCAGGAGGCATTAAAGCTGATCGTTGCCTTTTCACGCGTGTCAGGTCGAAACAGTAAGTCGCACTCTATTCCCTTTTTACTTGATATTTGTTCTGCCATTGTCAGAACTATTAACCCTCGCACGACCAGGCCATTTCTCATAACACGAACGACCAGGGGGGGGGGGGGTTGTAACGACCCCCCCCCTGGCGTTTCGAAACGGAAGGTCGTAGAGCTTAGCGGAAAAAACCAACGGATTGCTCTCAACGAGATCTCGCGATTGGTGGTATATTTTTGGTCCTAGGTCATTATTTGACCTACTTTTGACCGGTCAAAGGTCAAATTTTCGGAAAATAGACCTTTTTCAACTTTCCGCGGCGATTGCGGCAAAACGGTGGGAGATATCGACTTGAAACCTTCACTATCGTGTTTCTTGATCAATTTTCTATCGTTTGGTATGTATTTCGTTTCCCTAGCTCTAAAAATGGCGCGTTGGGAGCGCCGGAAGTCGGCAAGGTCACAGTCGGCGGCAGAAATTCGAAAAATCAAAATTTAAATTTTTGAAATCTGATTGTATTTTTGGATTTGGGAGGTCCATTTGCTCCCTATGGAAGCTAATATTGCTGCATATTCCCATTGAGGTGACAAGAATTAGCAAAATAGTGGTTCGGGCGCTTTTCAAAAATAGTACCGGACGCTGTTCCCCTTGTGACGTCATAGCTCCGTGACCTGACCTGACCCGGTCAATTTTCTTGCACCACACGATAGCCAATGCTTTCCCCAACATGCATGGGAAGTTTCATCATGATCCATCAAACAATGTGGGTATCACCGGCAGAAAACCTAGGGATTCGGCGCACACGTTTGGTAACTGTCGGCCGGAGGCTGTACCTCTTATGACGTCATAACTCCGTGACCTGACATGACCCGATCAATTTTTTTCGGCAAAAGATGCGCAAAGGTTGCCCCAGAGGGTATTGAAAATTTCAGCCCGCTACGACAAGCCGTTTAGCGTGCACTTCGAAAAAACCTCAGGGGGGGGGGTTGATACAACCCCCCCTAGGCGTTCTAGGGTTAATAACCCGCGCGTGCCTGGGGTATTTTCCATAACGCGAGTGACTAGGGGGAGGCTACGGAGCCCCCTCCTATCTCCGAAACTACTGGGCCGACCGTCAAAATTTAAACGGCGTCTGATAGCGCTGGAACAACTGTCGAGCAAAGCTTAATTTCATCAACCTCGAGGTTATCGATGACGTCACAGGTAAGGTCAAAGTGGAAACTATTTGCATTTTACCTTGTTTACAATTTAGGCTCTGGCCGCTAGCTCACAAGTCTGATCAGGCTCATTTGTGACTTACGCACTCCTTGATATATGCCTTAGATGCAATGAGGGCACCGAACTTGCACTTCGAGTTTTTCATGTCAAGGCAAGATCATCTTAGGTGACGGAAATTTTATGTAATGTATCGGTCACGTGACACATGTTTTATGGTATATGTCAGCTATCTATTTCGAAAACATTGTCTCCTGTGTCATTTAAGACCATTTGCAGCTGAATACAGCTGAGGTCAGGTCTTTTTCAGGTCAAAAAGGTCAAATTTGAGAGAAGTAAGTTTCGAAAATTCAACAATTTTGAAAATCCGGGATCACAGTTCGATAGCCAGCTGCATTTATAGTCTTTTCATGCAAAGAAATTGTTTCTAGCTTAAAAACTGAACTCTTGAGTGCGATTGCCGTAGTTCAATGTTTGCATCAAAATCGGCCGACATGACATCACTCTGACGTCATTTCTGGTCGATCTCTGGTATTTAAGAAATTGTAAGTTTGACACAAGGTGTTACATTAATGCAGCTAAAAGCACTGCCAGCGTGTTGATCGTTCAGTGTTTTAGAAGATATTACAGAAAAACGGGAGGGGGCTCTTTAGAGCTCCCCCCCCCCCCCCAGTCATGCGCGGGTGAAGTCGAGTAATGTCAAATCATGCTTATCAAGCGAAGTCTTACAACGGTTCGATTCAATATCAGTATGAGTCCTTATTGGCTTGTGGCGAATTCGCGGTAACTGAGCTGCTCATCGCGCATGACGGGTATTTTCCATAAAGCGGCTGACTACGGGGGATTCCAAAGAGCCCATCCCCCCTCATACCTCCGAAACTATACCGGGCAGCTTGTCAAAATTCAAACGGCTCTGTTGACCCTAGACAAACTGCGGAACGAAACCTAGTTTCATCGAACTCGAGGTCACCAATGACGTCACAGGTCAGGTCAAAGTAAGAATTATCAACATTTTGGCTTGTTCACAAATTGGGCTCTGCGCGCCGGCTCACAAGTCAGATCAGGCTCATTTTTGGTTCACACCCTCATTGGTATATGCTTATGGTACATACCTGGGGCTAAATTAGCTTGTACCTCGAATTTTTCAGATTAAGGCCAGGTCATTCTGGGCAACGGAAATGTTATATCATTTTTAGTCACGTGACACACGTTTTATGGTCTATTTCAGCCATAGGTTTCGAAAACAGTCTCGTTCGTGTCATTTGAGGCCATTGCAGCTGAAGAGAGTTGAGGTCAGGTGACTTTCAAGTAAAAAAATGTCAAATTTTGAAGTTGAATGTTTTTATTGAGGTCAGCCAGTAGCAGATCGTCCCAGTTAAATGAAATTTCAACAGTTACCGAAAGCGTCAGTATCACTAGTGTCCGCTAGCAGCGTTCCGTGCTACATGGGCCTGAACTGCGATTGAAGAAAAGCATGGTGTGGGCCCCAGTGCCTGAGACATCTAGACCTGGCATCAAGTGACTTGTTTGTTCCGGAAGATAAATAATTTTTCGGCATGGCTGTGCTTTGATGACAGAAATGACGTCGTTCACGAGGTGAAGCAGTGATTTGCGGGGCAGTTGATTGTGTTCTACAACGGTGAACTGCGGCAGCTTTAAAACTATAGGAAAATGTGTGTTTATAATAGTATTGTATGCTAACTTCTGGAGATGTAAATTGTAAGTTGTAACTATGTGAAACAAATGTCAGTATTTCTTGTTCCTTCGTTTTCGCATTGGCTATTTTCATGGTATTTTGCTCAAGAACGAACGTGTGATTTTCAGTTTGATCGGTTGCTAGTTGTAATCCCTGATCAGTGATCACTCAGACTCATTCAGTTACTTCAGCAGTTTATTGTCTCGATGCTTCATGAAAGCGCAACAATGCACATTACCCATACAAAATATGGTGAAATATGTCAGTGCAAGTAACAAAAACGCCAACACGCCAACATCACCATTTAAAGCTCAAACTGCAAACCTCATGGCCGCAGCTCCCTGAAGCGACACCACGGCCTTGATAAAACAGGGCCGGGCCCGGACCTCCTTTCCACCTCGCGAGTCGCGAAGAGTGTCCATCTCTGTTGAAGGAGGGACGCCCCACCTCGACCGACCGACCGCCGCTGTCCGCTCAGATTTTCAGCAGCACGTGCCATGCCATTGCTGACCGCCGCTGTCCGCTCAGATTTTCAGCAGCCGCGCCATACCATTGCTGACCGCCGCTGTCCGCTCAGATTTTCAGCAGCTGCGCCAGGTGAACGGCCACCTTCTCTCGGACCGCCTTGTCCAGCGCGTCCCTCGCCTTGCCCTCGATCTTGCCCTTGTTCTTGCCCCACCACTTGTTGGCCAGCTTGGTGGTGATCTTGCTGGCCGGATCTCCGAAGAGCCGGTTGAAGAAGCCGATGGCGCCGCGCAGGTTGGCCTTGACCCGGATGCTGGCCAGGTTGAGGGAGACCCTGGTGCCGCTGGCGGTGACCGTGATCCGGCCGTCGGCGCCCACGTGCACGTTGAGGGTGGTGGTGAGAGAGCCGACCGTGCGGCCGACGCGCACCTCGGGTCGGCCGCGCACGGAGACGCACACCTTCTTGAAGATGACCTTCTTGCACTTGCGGATCTTGGCGTCGAGCTTGCCGTTGATGTGCGGCCAGCTGATGGTGGCCCTGACGGCGATCTGCTGATCGGAGGGGAACGACACCGACAGGCCGTCGACGCTGTAGCCGGAGATGCCGTGGACTCGGATGTTGGACAGCTCGACGTCGCCGTCCCGGTTGTTGGGCAGACGGAGAGGGTCGGCCTCCTGGGCCACCTTGGGCCGCGCCTCGACCAGCAGCTGTTTGATGCAGTCGCTTAGGCCGGCTGGGTCACCGAGGTCACAGTTGGCCGTGCCCTGGGCGTCACCGGCGGCCAGCAGGGCGGCCAGGCCGAGCAGCAGCAGCGGGGCGGCTCTCATGGTGCTGAGAGGTGCCGTGACTCGGGTCTGTGGACGGGTGTGTGCGGAGCGGGGCTCGCTCAGCGGACTGACGGGCTCCTCGCGGCCGGCCGATATATACCCCGCCCGACGGATGATTCAGATAAACAGAGTGGGCAGAGCGGCACCTCCCGGGCCCGTCCCTGCGACGGGACAGCACGCAACAGCCGTGTTTTGGGATTTCCGTGTCCCGTTGCGCCGCGCGGGAAGAAGGGAAGGGGGCATCGGCGTTCATGGTTTCCAAGAGGCATCAAAGCTGATCGTTGCCTTCTCGCGCGTATCGGGTCGAAACAATAAGCCGCACTTCATTCCCTTTTAGTCTATATTTGTTCTGTCATTGCCAGAACTTTTCTGTCAAGTCGAATAAAGTCGAATAATGCTTATCAAGCGAAGTCTTGCAACGGTTCAATTTAATATGGATATGAGCCCTTACTGGTTTTGTGGCGAGTTGGCGTGGTGACTGAGCTGCTCATCTAAATGTCACCTTTCTTGCGGTCCATTCCCGCACACAGTAAATGTGAGAACCTTATGAGTTCTGTCGTTATTGCCTTCAAACAAAAGTAATGAATGATGGACCAATGCGTAAGCATAAGCAATAAACCATGTTTTTGGGGACCAGAATCATACGTGTAACTGCTTGCTTTTATGTATGACTCCAGTGTTCCCAGCGACAATAAAATGTTAAACCGCGTATTGCTTACGTACCAAGTCATGAAATATTGTACTTCAATATCAGTCGTTTTTTCAGCTAGTCACAATGTTGATTCGTCCAACGCATCGAAAGTATGAAAATGGCTACATCTCAGGGTTTTTGACACACCATAAGATGACACACCGTAAGTTTCAGTTTAACCATAGGTTTGACACACCATAAGTTTCAGTGCTAGGCATTTCTAGTCATTCTTGTCAAGTAACAAGATCACGTCGAGGGAAATAGCCTCCAGAAAATTAGTATTTTCGTCATAGCTAAACCAACTGAACGTTTGCATTGAATATTCAACCCGGCAGGCGGTGGGCCTACCAGCCACCTTCCGCGCGGTGGGGGGGGGGGGGCACTTTTTTGCCCCCCCCCGTATCTCCGAAACTACTGGACGGATCCGGAAAATTCAAACGGCGTTCGATAGCCCATTTGTTGAGGGAAACCAAATTTCATTGACCTCGGGGTCACCGATGACGTCACAGGTCAGGTCAAAGATAAAATGTTTCACCGTTCACGGGGCTTCCAGGGAAAGCGCTATAACACCGAGTAAAACGCATTTTGTCGAAAATCAGCGATAAGGCGTCAGTTGTCTAGTACATATGTTGCTATTAGAGGTCACTGTTCATACCAGGTCAGGTCACAGGTCAGGTCACCAAAGGTCACCAAGGTCACCACATGAGCCCAACTTTACTAAGGTTATGCGATGCATGTGTTATGGCCAGTTTTTCATTTCCAACTCAATGGTGTTGGTTATAAGACCATCAGGTAAGGTTAAGGTCACTTTCTGGTGGAGGTCAGGTCAAGGTCAGGTCAAAAAAGGTCAAATTTCAAACTTGATATTTTTGCATAAAATGGGTATCGATTCGATGCAGCTCGACACGGGGAGTCTAATGGTGGTCTTTGTTTTGCGCTACGAGGTCTAGAATTGCTAAAAATTGAGTTTGAAAATTTGACGTTGAACAGTTTTTTCGCTATAACTTGGCCAAAAAAAGAGGTATCGATCTCAAATTTGGTATGTAGATAGAAGGCGGTAGGGGCTATATCACATATATTCCGGTTTTTTTTCGAAATTCAGAAAACTTTTGGATTTTTTGGCTATTATATTCAAAAGATCTATTTTTTATTTTTGGGGGTCAAAATCCAAAAAATTCGAAAAACCGAAATAGCGGTTTTGTAGCCCTGTTAATTCCACACCTTTTATGTCTTAAACATTTTTCTGTATCTCTAAAGCTGTAGGCCTGACAGCTCTTCCCGCGAAACCTTTTTTTGGGTCGAAAATGGCAAAAATGACGTCACTCTGACGTCATTAGCGGCCAACCTATCATAGCCTTTGGAAAATTTTTTGGTCACCATGTGCGCTAGCTGCTCCCGGGAGGGTACTGAAAGTTTGGTGACGATCGGCGCAGCGGTTCTCGAGATATATCGAAAAAACTAAAGGGGGGCAAAAAAATGCCCCCCACCGCCTGGAAGGTTAACGATTGATTAGGGTCACAGTTTGTCACATATATTTCTATCAGATTGTGTATCGCTCAAGCATGTGAGTCGCTGTTCTCTCGGTCGCTCTGAACGCGGTCGCTATTTTGAGTAAATCGCTGGTTTCCGGTCCTTGTTTTGAAGTCGCCCTTTCCTGAATAGCTGTTTGCGTACGCTGGCACTTTTACTTATAAGGGGGTCGGATGGACCCTAGCGGTTTTTCGCAAATAACTCGCAAAAAAGTGGCTCAATGCGACCAAACTTTCAGCTCCCTCAAGTAAATCAAGTTTGCACTTACTCTGAAAATTGTATGATCTGACCCAACTGACCTTTGACCTGTGACCTGTTTCTCGAGATCATATCAGGCTGGAATCTCGGTTCGACGTATGTCAATTGTCAACGCATACTATCCGTGCGTTTCCAGACTTTTTTGTGATTAGAAACGTGGCAGTGTGTTAAAAGACTGAAAATGTCTGAAACTGAAAGAAATGTTTGTGTGAAACGATTGAGAACCGAAAAACTTCTACGTATATTTCTTCATTGCTCTTTATCTAGCTAACTCTTCTCCATTTTTAAGTCCTAGTGAAAACATTCGACAACTTAGAGACTTCCGGAACACATCTAAATCCCCGATTCTCTTACCGTCGCAGCTGGCTGAGAAACATATGCAATATGCATGTATTGCACATTATTTCAGCATCGAAAACATCCACAGTGTTCGGGAAAAACAGGAGCCACGATGTTGGAAACCGCAGCTGCTGATTGATGCAATTGTGCGCCCGCAGCTGTCGCAGTGCCACCCGGGCTGGGTCATATGACGCCGGATGTGGTCCCGGGTTCGTCCTGTGTTATGATTTTCTGGGCCTGTCCAGTTGGGACCCGCCTGCCCTCCCCTCGGGCGGGGGGGGGGGGCGCCTGCGGGCTCGCTCTCAGCGGCGGCGGCGCAGTACCGGCGGCGGTGCTGACGTCACAAGTCGCCCCTCCCCCCCTCCCCCCGTGGGAGGTCCAGCCGCTGCCACCCCACGGCCCACACTGGGTCATTCCGGCAATTTTGCGGGTACTCCCGGTGCGGCGCAGCGTTCGGTGCTGGGCCTTTCCGGGTGGCGGCTGCAGAGGGTAGTGGAGTGCAAAATGGCTGATAATAGTCCGACGAGCGAGTGATGGCAGTAGATGACGGCTTCGGCTCAGCTGGGAATGAACGTTGTATATGCTATAGTAAGGGCCTGGAATGAACGTTGTATATGCTATAGTAAGGGCTTGGAATGAACGTTGTATATGCTATAGTAAGGGCTTGGAATGAACGTTGTATATGCTTGTAGCGAGGGATAACTTTCCCCATTGCGTTTAGAATGTTGAAATGCACAATGGTCGTTCAACTCACCGCAAATATCATGAGAATTAGGTATGAATTACCGTGGCATGCAGAAACTCATGGGTTACCTATGGAGCTCTTGCGACCCGGGGCCAGAAACCATTTGGGCTGCATACCTACTGACGGGGATAAATAATCGCAAAATGGACACGCACACAAAGATCGATACAAAAGTAAAGCACATGAACGAAAAATACATGCTTTGAAGTCTTTAGTCGCCATCATTAGTCCTTTGACGTTCACGCCATTGTGAATCCAGTTACGCTCCAAAGCAAAAGTCATTGTTTATAAACATCCAGACAATAAAAACACCACTTGATGAGATATGTCATCATATCCTAATCACAAGCGTCAAGCCGTGGCTCTATACCTACCAGATAATTTGAGCCGTGAATATAGCTATTCTAATACTGCTTGCCTGGCCTATTCAAATACCTTAGTCAGAGAGGTATGGTGTAAACTGATGTAATCAAATTAACCACGGCCAAAAATGGTACACCAGTTTGCACCAGCACACCACGAGTGTAGCGGCAGCACCACCCGTGGTACCGTCAAACATTCCTTCAGCGGCAACCCCCCCCCCCCCGGCTGCAGGAACGCTGACGTCACTGGACGGCAATGACGTCATAGTGGGCATGCCGGCTGCGCAGTATGCGTTGATGGCGAGAGTCGTTTGAGAACTGCAACGGCTGGTCAGGTAGGCTTTCCCGACAATTTGACACCCGGTGACTCACGGTCAAGTCCGTTGTCCAGTAAAGGGAAGAACACATGTGTTCTTTTCAGACTACGTAAGGTTTTAAGTCATTAACCCTCTAGTGCCCCCGGTATCATATCTGTAAGTCAATTTGCAGAAAATTCGCGTGCTAATCCTGAAGGCGAAAATTGTTGAAAACCCTGCTGTATCAGAAGTGGTACGTCTTGGTAACCACCTGGTGGCAAAATTTTTAAGTAATGATTTCTCAGTTTCCCACCAGGTGATTTTGAAGAGGGTCAGTTTGTCCTTTGCTGAAAAGCTATTTGAGATGCAAGTGTAAATTTTAGCATTTGAAAAACAAAGAAATAGTTATTTGGAAAAAAACTTGGTATACTGTGAGACAAATGTCCAGCATTTATCACAGTATGTTGCAATACATCGCAGCTATTTCAGGGTCAAAGATATGGACCCCTAATTTGGGGGATACTAGATATGATACAGTGGGCATAGCACTTCAATATTTTCTATGAAATTTTCGCCGCTGCAACATACGGTGTGCCAATACCATAAGTTTTCTCAGGTGATAAGCATTGCAATGGCCTGTGAGTCATTGAAAATGACGATGGTACAAGATGCATAACTTTGTGAAGTTCGCACCTCTGGCGTCAGATAACTCTATTTCGCTCCAGACTCGATATTTCATAACGATATTCGTACGCCTATGCCGCCTCTCATCCTTGTCAATCACCTAACATCTAGCTGCCCATGAGTGGCCTTACATGCCTCATACATCTCGACTTTTCTAACGCTCATAGGAATCTGGTTTTCCAACTGTTTGACGATGATAACAGTGAACTTTTTGATCTGCAGGACACTAGCAGACCATATCTTCTAAAACCACGTTAGGAATGACATGCCATCGATGACAAGCTTGTTGATTTCAAGGGACGATCATCCGTGCAAGCATTTATGCTTGTGAAACCAAAAATTGAGACTTGACTATGTATGTTTGGGAAAGGAGGATTCAGCGGTCTCTTGCACAATTTCGATATTCCAACAGGGTTTGTGGACGGGCTTATGTCTTGTGGGTCTATGTCTTAGCTGGGCATGGCCGAAGACTTGCATTAGCAGCCAGCCAGCTCTTTTCATTCATACTGGAGAACGACTCACAATTTGTTTGCGATTCAAATCCCCTCCGTTCATCCCAGTATTAAGAGATTGAATGTGGAGTGGAAAACTACACCGTCATCGTCAGAGGAAGCTAGCTAAACGGACTCGCCATGAAGACAGACGTCAAGACCGAAGGACGTGGTTCCTTTGATTTACGCATCCAAGAAGTAGGCAACCATGCACTGCTGCCAGGATCCAGCAGGTGCCTGACACCTGGCAAACATTTTTACTGCCAGGTATGTCATTTGTTGTCATATATTGACATATGCCGCCAAGTATGGTAGCTGATTGCCACTGAACAAATAGGATTTATACTAAAACATGGACACTGACCATAAGAATACAAGTTAAAGTGCGGCATTGCGTACGCTCACCTCCATATGAGGTCAATGAACATTGTGCAAGTTCCTGCCGATCGGTACACAGTTACCTGTACCTTTGTTGTCTGACACGTACAACGGTTACTGCACTGGTCGCTGGTCAGTGCGCGGCTGTTGTACTGACGCCGATGACATGAGGACCGCACGACCAGTCAAACTGCTAACTGACGATTCACAGGCTGAGAGTTTCAGTCACCAGGGATTGTCCGGCTATCGTGAAGATAAACCAACATTCGTCTTTGGCATCGATTCCGGTCCGTCGGCAGGCTGTCCAGCATTTTGCATCAGAACTGCTTCACTTCGACCATCTACCGACCAACCGTAATGTCTTCATTTTTGTATCAAGTATGTATAATGCACGTTTGAGAAGCATGGCCCACATGTCTGAATTATGAAAAAATGCACAAGTGCAACGCGCTGTATCGTGGAAATTAAAGGAATAGAAGGCACTCGTAAAAAGATGCCTATGATTAGCGTTGTTCCCTTAGTACCGACTGAAAGGGCATTTTGATACAAGTAGGATGCCAATGAAATATTAAGAAAATGTTCTGATAAGTGGCGCACAGTAAAGGATTTCTTGTTTGCATTTTACACATTTTAACTGCCGCTTTTATCTCTGAAATTTTTCAAAACATATATCTTCTCATCTATGTCTTCACTTCCTTCTGTGTGGTCTGATACCACTAAAAATAACCAAGTGGAATGCCCAATGTATCATATTTGATACACAAATTATTTCCGAAATTTGAACTGCGAAAAATTTTTTGACTTCAGATTTCGAACAAGGGACCCAAAATGAATCATAGATCACGAGGTGCTAATTTTAGGAACCATGGAACTATGTGTGGGCATTAGAGGGTTAAGTTCGGAGATCTGGCCGCGCACTCCGAACGCTCAGTGCCCCTGATCCAGATATCTAGTGGCACCCTCGCTAGTTTAGAAGTCGGCTCATTTGTGACTTCGCTATAGTTCAGAGTTATAGTTGGAGCCGTTAGCAGCCGCAACGCCGTTTCGTAGTGACCGTAAATCTATGTTTGCTAGTGTTCAAAGGCTTTGCAATCTTTCTATTTAATAGTTCTTTTTATCGATAGGGATTTCTCGTTTGAGCTTCACGTTAATGTCTGTACGAGGCCACTACTGTCACGTCATGTCAAGAAGTCAGCTTTCTATAAAATTATAGTGGCGTAACGTAGTGCATGATCTATGGCTAGTTTTATGTTTGAAATTCGTTGGTTACGAGTATTTTGACCATAAGACACTAATAGTCAATGCCTCTTTCACGTCAAGTACAACCCAAACGAGGTTGAATTAACCTGTTCTTTTAGAATAAGAAGGATTTCCACCGAATTCAACTCAGTACTTATAACAAAGAACCCGCGAGGGTGGTCTAGATTTCACATTATGCGATTCAATTGAAACTTCGAAACTGAACCAGCGCTGGCGAACAAAGCAGAACAGCGACTCAGTACGTAATCCTGATGCAATATCGAGACATAATCACCGCTGCAGCAAATAAACGTGTATTTTCTGTGCATTTGAACAAACAACCGACGAATGAACCAGCTGTAACAATGAGTATAGGTGCGATAAGGCATTTTTGATTGTATTTACAAAGAATGAAGATAAAATAGTTTTAGGCTAACGATAGCATAGCATTACTGAGTAACATATAACCGCTAACCAGGCCTTATCAATTAGAACATAACACAACGACAGGCGATAGCTGAACAATATCAAATATTTATGTTAAGGACGGACACAGAAACTAGATAAATCACTTCTCATCTTCACATACTAAAACATACTCTTTACTTTTTTACATAGTACGTCATCGTCATCGTCACCGTCGCCGTCATCAGCGTCGTCATCGTCGTCATCGTCACTGCGCCTTTCCATCATCATCACCGATCGCCATCACTGCCTGTCGACGCCTTGGAGGCTTTCTCTGACGCCTGACAACCATTTCCTCCAGAGCTTCACTGACGCTCCAGCCGAAAAACGACAGCACGCGCTGATTGTGCCGACCATCCTCGTCTTCATCGTCGTGCAGATCGTGAATGAGTTTGCACTTGTCGCCGTACCTGCAGTTACCTCGAGTGAATTGTTCGCAGCAGTGAAGTCTCATGCAGTGTCCCTCGCAGCCCGATGGCCGGCTGAACATCATTTTGCAGACCTCGGGCTTCGGAGGAGAGCAGCTTTCTCGAAGTTTCAGCAGAAGTGTCATGTCGGGCTCGGTGGACCAGTCAGCAGCCCTCAGGAGCTTGGCGTTGTGTGAGACGCCCTTCAGCTTGTGGCTGAGGTTACAGACCTCCAGCGGGCAGTCGTCGAGGACGTAGCGGTAGCAGATGTGCAAGCGGGTGCATCTGGTGGTAGCACAGCGGCCGAGGTTGTACCTCATGCACACGCCGAAAGCATTGCGGTACTCCTGCTTCCGGAGTTCTTCCATCGCCAGGTTTAGGTCGTGATGAACATCCCACCCGGCCAGCTCCAGAAGTGAGATGTTTCTAGAACTTTCCAGCGTATGCTCTTTATCACATCCGGCTTTGCATTTGTTATGCAAAACGAAGGACAGGCACAGGTGAAGGGCTGGGCAGTTGGGGTGCACGCAGCCACCTTTCTCAGTGCTGTAAGCGCGACAGATGGCCGGAAGGCCGCTCCGTGCGGCCGATTCCTCGTCGACGTCCTCTGTATCCATCACCGGACCTGAAACAGACCGCGTGACAGAGGTGAGTGGCGCGGGAGGAATAGATAGGGTGCATGCACATTGCGCATGCACTTCGGCAAGTTATTCTGAGTCATTTATTATTTTTTATCCAATTATTTGTTTATTCATTTATTTATTTATCTATATGTTACCTCTTAATCAACTCAATATAAATTCCTTATTGTCTTTTATTTTTATGTTTCAATTTGTACAGGCTCTAAGGGAACGAAGCCTAGGCCATAGGGTTTGAAAATATCTATTGTTATGGACAAGTTTTGAGGTAGTTTGTCGACTTTTCACACCCGAATGACTTGGACACTCAAAAATCACATGCAAAAATATGATCTTTTGAAACTTGAACACTACATACGGAAAGGAATATAAGACATATTCAACTTGAGTAAACAAGAGGCGCTGACTCAAGTTAACACCGATATCAAAGAAGTTCAGAAATGAAACACTTGGTCTGATCGGCAACATTATAAGAAAAACTCTGACATGCAAATTTGACTCATTTTGACTGAATTTGACTCTTGTAGGTACCTGATTGTGATCCGAGGTGATGAGAGAGGGGTGGATCCGATTACAATTACTTCTGGTTGGGGCGCCCCTGTTTTGGTCAAAAAGACAGCAAGTGATAGTGTGAATGTAGTTAAAAGTTGTCTTAACAGCTCCTTTGTAAAAACTGCCATGTTTAAGACGCCGAAACTTACCTGTTGCGGATACTTTTGTCTCGCCCTGACGGGACGCGACACACTAGCTTTACCATTCCGCGAAAAAAGACAACACCGCCATACTCCTCACTTGCCGCGGTCAGCTGTTGCGGCTGACCTCTCATGGTCACGTGACCTGCCCCGCAGCACCATCTACTGGCGGTCAGCACAGCTCAGCTTGTACAGCCTTATAGATGGCGCTGCCGCTGCCCGTATCTTCATGGAAGGGGCGCCGGGTGTCCGCCTTGCTGCCGCTGCAGTCCAGTATCCAGTTAGGCCGTCCGCGCTGCTGAGACTCCTTCGGCTTCGCTCGGCGCTGCAACTTCACTGGTCGCTGGTGGCCGATCCGTGCTGGAGGACACCTGCTCCAACGACTACTCGCCTATTTCTGCTGCCAAGATGCTAGAAAGCTGCTCCTTCAAGGCGATAAGTCCGTATTATCCTAACGCAGTGGCTACCTCTCAGTCAAGTCGCTTACAAATAGCTTCCCAAGCTTACGGTGAAATCGAGACGAAAGAACACAACCAAAGCCCCATGATATGAATAAATCCTGGAGTAATATATGAAATAAGAGATATCGAATTCATTTTGGTTGTAGCCCCTCATCAGCTTTGATAATGGTCTACCTACACCTCAAACCTTTTTCTCTCCAAGTTCTCTCTTCATGAACCTCAATGAAACATGTTTGCTCATACCACTCATGCAAGTTTGAAGAAGCGTTTCTATTAATTTAAAGGCCTTCCTAAACGCTTATCAACAGCGTTTCTATGTTGGACAACATCTAATATGTAGTTCATTCGAATAAAAAGTCATTTAAAATAAGTCCCTACTAGACATCCACTGGGAAGCTACCTGCTTCTCCTCTGCCTTCGACGACCGGTAACCTTGCACGAGCTAGTACTACTACTTAGTAAAAATGAGGACCAACAGGTCTACACAGGCCTCTAAATTCCGTGTACTCCTAAGGTAAGGTTAGGTAAGGTAAGGTAAATAAATTATTTTTAGTGTTTTCTAATAGACTCACCTCCTATTTCGTTTCTGGAATATCTTCACGACTTACTCGCGGACGGCTGCCCTCTCTTAGCACGACATTTGCAATGAATTACTGGGTGAAAAGCGGCACTTGACCTGTTTGCGCTCAGAGGCATCTGCAGACTAACTGAGCTCAGGGCTGTTTATACGAATTTATCGAGAGAACACCTCCCACCTGCTTCGAGAGTAGGGTTATCGAACTTTCAGCTTTAACCGTCTTTGTTCAACAATCCTTTGTCAAATAGATTGTGGCTGCTTGGCGTTATCGCTGTATTGGGCCTTCATATATCTGAATGCTCTATCAAATGACGCAGTGAGTGATGCATGCCAGCCTTCAAATGGGGACTGACTCTCGAGCCACTCATGGATTATGACTAGCTCGGCTCAGGTTGTTTGTTTATGTGCCTACATCACCTCCCAGCCACTTGGTGAATCAGTACCTACACTCGACATGTTTCACCTAAACAGCCTCAACAAAGATGGTGTTATTTGCAAATGGATCGCGGCTGTTGTCTGGCAGGTTCCACGTCCTGTTGGGGGGGGGGGGGGCAAAAAAGAGCCCCCGTCATATCTCCGGAACCAATAGCCGGATCGGAAGATTCCAAACGGCATTCGAAAAGAGCTCATCGAGATGCACAAGGTGCGATATCGATGACCTGGATAGTTGAGGTGTGACGTCACAGGGAGGTTAAACAAGGTCAAAGCAGTCCAATTTACAATGACGAGAAGTCGGTCATAAAAAAGAAGTCTAGGTTTCAAAAATGAGTCCGGATGTGATGTTTATGATAGACCTGACATGTGGATACTCATCTAAATGGATGCTGACCTGTGACGTCACAAGCAAGGACAGCCTCGACCAATCAGAAAACACGTTAATCGTATAGAACGGCATGCTGAATTTTGAATAATCGAGTTTTATGAAGGTATGTCATACATATGAAGCCACTGAAACCTCTTAAGCCACTTTTCTTTGGCCTATGACGTCACCAAGAGATCAAAAAGGGTCATAATGTACCGGTTTACAATAAAAATATTTTAATATATAAAAACTAAAAATGATGTTTAGGTATTATGTAAAAAATAATTTTCGGTAAAGAAGAGGTGAATATGTATCATACATATTATCCTAGGCTGATTTTGAGTACAAATAATGAACATGTTGTGCCGCCATAAGAAAAGTCACTGATGTTTTAGTCATTCAAACGGCTATATCTCAGGCAGTTTTAGAGATCTTTTTTTGATTTTTGACATGTGTCACACAAGTATGACATATATTCCAGTTTTTGTAAAATTCCCAAAAATTTCAAGAATAATTCAAATCAAAATTTTCAGTTAGAAAATTTATATATCTAGAGATTTAATATTTATGAAATTTTCAGATGAAAATTTCGTTTGCCATGCTTTTTTGTACCTACGCTGTAATTTTTTAATCTAGGTTGGAATTCTGTTTTTGGGGATTTTTCTCCGTGAACAAATTTTTCGACGAAAAATGGCCAAACATGACCTCAGTTTGGCCTCTATAATTCGTGACCTGACATGACCCGGGAACCTCCCCCCCCAACGGGTCGCGGGTAAAAGGAGCATTATGTAAGCGAGCAGAGAAATGTAGAATTTAATGTGCCGTAGTTTTAATTTCAAATTTAAAGTCGGTAAGAATAATTAATATACAGGGGTGTGCACTAGAATCCGGAAAAAACTTTAGCTTGGTATATCGTATAAACTTTTTTTAATATATCACTCTTTTTTTCCTCATAGGTTTGTGACTTGAGTCGCCTTCGATCGGGAACAAAATAAGTAGAAATGTCCTCTGAGTTCGAGCGTTGCACCGCAGTTATTGTGGCCCTCCGTTGCGGCCGCGCGCCCAAGGAAATTGTGAACTTCTTTCAGTTCCCGAAATCGACCGTGTACGACCTTGCGAAATCCTTCAAAGAGTCTGAAGAGACGATGAGTGAGTCTCTGATTCCCAAGCGGAAGGAACAGGGCCAATTCGAGGTTCGGAAGCGGAATAAGGACTTCTTGGAGCAGCTCGAGGCCATGATTGGAGAAGGTCCGAGCCTGCCCATGCAGAATGTGACTTCGAGGCTCAATGTGCGCAGGGCAACAGTGATTCGTGCAATTCACGAGAATCTCCGATACAGGAGCTGCGTTTTCCAGGTGAGGCAGATGCTCTCAGAAGTCATAAAGACCAGGAGACTCGGAAATGTTAGCTGCTCATCACTTCTTTGAACCAGAGAGTTGCCGGCCGGGTCCGCTTCTTTCCCTACGAGAAGATCTTCTGTGTCCGTGCGACCATTATCTCTGGGGCGTCCTTGAGAGAGAGTCCAACAAAGGAGCTCACAACACTTTCGACTCCCTGAGGACCGCCATTATCCAGGCCGTGGTCAACTTCACCCGGGAGCAGGTCACCAACGCCTGTGGCAAGTTCCGGCGTCCTGTGGAGGCTGTGATTGGAGCTGGAGGGGGTTGAGTCGAGTGACAGTACAGAGGAGGGATCAGTCTTCGCTATAAAAGTAAATTTTTTTAAGTGAAGCCTTGCGATACCAAATAAACCCTTAAGTTCTTTCCTTAAGTTTTTTTTTCCGGATTCTAGCGCACACCCCTTGTATGTTGATGCAGTTTCATCGTACCACTGCAATCCGGGATGCTAAATGCTTACCCATATTCGGTCTCTTGGCATACAGATAGATGGCAATAAGCCACAATGACCTTATCGCCATGCTAACGTTGCATTGTAGGGCGATTGAGGCCATCTTCAAGCTCGACCAAGCATATTGAACAAAGTGACAAAACTGTGTTGCTACAAGACGCCTCGATGTGTTTACGAGAATACGCTTATTTACGAGTACTAGGGTGGAAGTGGACACTGGGCAGTGGGAAAAAGTGTAGGCGAGTGGCAACACTGCACAGTTGTTTTACATTCAGGCATCGAATGTCATCTAGTGGGGCCAGCCAACTGGCGTCAGTGGCGTCACCTGCCGTTCAGACGATACTACTACTGGTCACCCTTCTATCCGCGGCGGGGCGCTACTGAGCAATTCCAACAGAGGCCAAACCAAGGATGGGCGTACACCAGGCGCGGATACAAGGGGGGGGGGGCCATGGGGGCCATGGCCCCCCCCCCCCCTTGGCCGATTTTTTTTTCAAAAATAAAATAAAAAGTTAAAAAGTTAAAAAGCTGAAAAGGGGGCCTCCTGAAAATAAAGTGGCCGAAATCCGATGAGTTTTTTTAACCTACCCACTTAGTTATTTCTTAGAAGACTAGCTGAGAAGACTCCTTTGTTAGAAGATTGGTAAAGCTTTTCATAACTTGGAGGTCTCTTATACTCACAGAGATGACCACTTTTACAGGGCCTCCTAACCTGCACAGAGGGCCTCTAAGCCTGCACAGATGTTGAGATGTTGCCTGAACAGCTAGATAAGCTCAATAGACGCAGTTTTTTTTGGGGGGGGGGCCCAACAAGTGGGAAGATGGGGCCTCCAACAGGTGGGATTATGGGGGGGCCTCCTGGTTTCTAATGGCCCCTCCCTTGGAGATTTTCTGGATCCGCCCCTGGCGTACACCAACTACCTATGTATAGATCGGCTGATCATTTGTTCTGTAACTCTGTGCCGGCTAATCTATTTCCATCCTCAGCACACTCTCTGTTATCCCGGGATGGCAATCAGCCCATCAGAGGACAGCCGATGGAGGGCAGCTCTGAAAGGAATGCAACTCATCATTAGGGGACGGTACCTACGGATAAGGGAAGCTAACAAAAGAGCACACGCCACCTAACGATGGAAACCGTTTGACTGGCTTGGATGGCCTGCCCTAACAGGAAATGCTCGCGACTGGCTCACCAGTAGTGATTGGCTGGTGATGAACCAAATGTCTTCTTCACCTATACTCGCATTCCACGGCCAGCTGAAATGGTCTCATATAGACCAAAATAAACTGATCCAACAAAAGAAACTGCATGCAAGCAGGCAAGCGAGCAAACGGTCACTAGTGAACACAGTTTGCTGAAACGTAGATGGGGGGGGGGGGGCGGGTTTCTTCGAATAGTTGCTATCCCCGAAATGGTTTTCAATTCAGCGTGAAAAGAATTGTGTATCTAACTAGTTTATGATGCCGAATCAATTATTTTTTAATTGAAGTTTACTCAAAGGTCAGTTTGAAGCTATTTTAGCTCTGATTACGATGTGAAAAACAAATATTCCCTTTTCTTTCAGATTTCCATGACATAAAATATTTACCTTACTACCTATTTACCACGGATCCTGAGCAAGTATTATAGATATGTATTACGAAAGAATTCCTCTATCCGTTCAGCAATTTGATGCGCTTGTAACGCCTGCCTAGTATCACTTACTTACCCTATGTCAACGGCAATCTGTGCACTATCAACGAAAGCAGAATGCAATATCCAGTATCGTGATATTCATGGCCGATTAGATAAGCGACACCTGACCAGAAATTGATATGCGACGATAGTCGATAGGTATTGATATAATTTGTTGATAAGCGAGCATATCATCGTATCCTATCAGACTGAGCATCGATGAATCTGATTGTGTTATCTCGCCACGCAATAAAAGCCACAACAAAATGGTTCACTGTGAAGTTGCTAGAGCTCAGATGAAGATGAAGGTGGCAAGAAATCGGACAACATAAATACGGGCACCGAAGAGTGAAAGAAGAAGAATCGAACTGCCAGGTAAGCGGGATAGAGAGAGAGAGAGAGAGAGAGAGAGAGAGAGAGAGAGAGAGAGAGAGAGAGAGAGAGAGAGAGAGAGAGAGAGAGAGAGAGAGTGCTCACCCATTTAACTAAGTAATAAAAGCAATTATACTCTGTTCCGTTTCAAGTTTGCAGCCGAAGTGCCCTGCGGAAAGCAGTGCGTGATTTCTGTATATACAGTTCTTACATTTTGAGGCGCAGATTCTTGAGCGGACGAGCGATCTGCCGAAGAAACTCCGACTGCAAGCTTGATATGGAACAGACTATAATCGCCAATGATAAATAAAGAGGTAGGCAGGTGCATACATCTGATTAGAACAGTAAAAAAGCGACGAGGAAATGTACATAATAATAAAAGAATGCCCAGCAAACTTTGTCCTTGTTTCAGCGACCATTATGAGGAGTAAGATTGCCCGGAAGATACCCGTCATATGCAGCTGCTACAACTCTGGGAGAGGATGTGGTCGCAACAACTGTCAGCATCTACACGTCTGCCTCAACTTTGTGCAGGACCGGTGCGATTCCAGCGACTGTCCCAAAAGTCACAGCGTGGTCACTGGCCGAAACAGGAGGCTCCTTGAGCGAGAGGGATGGCATGGTGAGGATGCCCTGGGCGCGGCGAGGGCTGAACTTCACTGGAGAGAGCGTCGCAGAAACATTGGAGTGTGTCTGAGATACAACCTGGGACGCTGCCTGGCGGAGAATTGTTCGTACATGCATGTCTGTTACCGTCACGTACGGGATAGATGTCCCCTGGATCACTGCGATCTCAGTCACGAGGTCAGAAGCGCTGGGCACAACGCTCAGCTTCTCACGTTCTTCGAGTTGGTGGCTCTGCCGGAATCCACCCTTCTTCGACGCCTGAAGCGGAACCTGCAAGCCCCCAGGCCTTCCGTGTGTCTCTCTACGTTCGGTCATCACCCAAACAGCTGCCAAAGTCACTGCCTCCGACTTCACTGGTGCAAGGCGCTGGCACTCGACTGCTGCAGGTTCGGGGACCGCTGCTTCAGCTGTCACAGTCTGCAGGACCCACACAACCAGGAGGCGCTCCTCTTCTTTGGCTGGTCGAAGACGGCTGCAAAAGCTGCGATTCGGCAAGCTGCAGTGGATGACGCTGGTTCGAAACTGGAGAGGGGAAGTGAGGCAGGGAAGGGGGGCGAAACACTGAAAAGTGAAGTTGGAGGTACTCGATGGGACACGGGCCGATGGAAGTCGTCGAGGGAGACAACGATGGTCACTCAGCGCTGATCAAGGCTCGAGAGGTCGGCGGACCTTCGGTTGATAAACTTGTACACGGTTGGTGCCGATCTGTGGCACCATACTCTTCACCAGGAGCCTGCCAGTACTCATTTCATTTCTGTAGTCGCCCTCTGAAAATAGGTGCCGTGAATATGACACAATGAGCCCCGGGTGAAGGATATGTAATATTAATGGGAGTTTTTTTTTTGGGGGGGGGTATTAAGCGATGTTTTGTGTTCTGCTTATTGTGAAGAGATTCTGTTTCCCGATATCATGAACTGATCATAATTGAAGTGCTGTGTAATGTGTCTTGGTTCGGCATATGATGCCGGGGCATGCATGTTCAAGGCTTGAATCCGTGTCGTGTCTATCCCTATCAGTAATCCGTGTCGTGTCTATCCCTATCAGTAATCTCCGCATTAAACTGTTAGACCTATGGTTGTGCAGTGTGCATGGTAAAAGAGCTCATCCTATGGTATCTTTTGAACCCCTGCCAGCATACTTTTTAAAAATGATTCTCGTTCTTGGGCTACGTTCATTTACAAGCTTGTTGCGAATTTTAAAGTATTGTTACTCATTATGTAATATCATAATCAAAATAATCATAATATCACAGTGCAGCGTGCTGGTTATCAATACCAGTCAGTTTCAATTAGCTCGTTAAAACAAGCTGTAAACGAAATAACTAGCCTCATCAAAATGTGTATGGCTTTAACGATAATTAGGTGGCAAGTTTAATTGCACGGGCTATTTTGTTGGTACATTAGCTATGGATTTGTCAGCGTTAGGTTTCAAATGTGTCTTACTTTAGTTAGGTTAGGTTATTTCACTTGCATTCGGCAGCATCAACACCGAACATAGCGTGTTTTAGCATGTCCATATGAACTGATTCATGTCTTTATCAGCTGGTCGTGACCCCGTAAACAGCTGATCGACAAATACGCTGCCAGAAATCGACAAAGAACATCGGCAATCAAGTAGCGAGTTCGGTTCGACAAAGAATTTGATGATGCATATAGTGTGAGTGGCGTGGGTAGGTGTTAGTCATGTATCAGCCACTTCAAGATGACAGAGAGCGATGCATATCAACTCGAGGTGTGATTGACCAGCGGTGCTTCTGACCTGTATTCTAAATATAGATACGTACACGTGGTATGCTCGTTTATTTTGGTAAGCGCGAATCGAAATAAAGGTAGTACCTATTCTAAGACTTATCGGCTGAAAGATTGCGTTACCACGCTTGCAGAGTGTTAGTTGAAGTAGGTATTTCAAAGTGACGCACAGTTTACCGTTCGTTTTAAGCCTTCGCGGCGCGTCGTGTACGCGTGATCAAGATTTGCATCATCATTACAAGTAAATTAGTACAGACTTGTATTTTGGAGTCGGCATGTGGTCTCAAGTGTTATGATGTGAACCTGCCTGCCAATTCCACATTAATGACGTCCCATGATACGATTCCACCTAAATATCCAATGGTTTCCTCGAATGGTTTATTGAATTCAGTTAGGTATGCAAGAAAAATGCGCTCAAAGTAGACGGTGAATATTCATTGCTACACTAACGTCTAACAGTTCCCTTCCTTATAGTTTGTTTGTACCCATCAAAACACTTCCTAATGCTATTGGAAAAAAGACACAACCGCCTTTATCTTCTAGACGACCAAGCCTTGCAGTTTTATGACCAGCAGGCAGATATACGCTCTGCAGCCTCCATTATCCCTCGCCCTGGCAGGGGGGGTCGATGCGACCCCCCCCCCCCCCCTATGGTTTTTCGAAGATAGCGTAAAAACGGCGGCGCGCAGCGCCGCCAAATTTGGCACAGCCTATGGGGCAACCTTTTTACATATGACCTTAAAATTTCAGGTCCGGGTGACCTTGGGTCAGGTCACCAGGTCAGAAAAACCGGTACAAGGTCATGGTCAAATTTCAATTTTCTTTTTGCACCTGTCCAACTCACAGTTTTGCACTGATTTCCTTCAAACTTTCAGGATGTGCTAAGTTCACCGAGTTGTATAACATATAGTTCGGGTTTTTTGAGGTCACTGACCTGAGGTCAGTTAGAGGTCATTACGTCGTAATGTTAAGCCTATGGGAAAATATTAAATTCGGAAAATACTGGAGATATCCGCTTCGTTCTATCACTTTTGTGCTTTGAAACCACAGCACTTAACAGCAGGTCACTTGGTGCTTCTTTGTTTGGTGTACTTATCCATGGGTCAGGTCAAATGAGGTCAACTGAGGTCAAATGACGTTTTTGCCAATAACTTGGCACATAATGACGCTAGAGCTTAAAAAATGGTATCATTGTGTTCCTGGTGATCAGCCGAATCGAATGATATGCGATATGATGCAATTTGGTTAACTTGAACTTAATTTACTAATTTAAGTTTACTTAAAATTTAAGAAAAACTTTAAGTACACTTAAGCATGCTAAAAAGTATATCATTCGACGCGCCGTGACGTGCTGAGTTCACTGGTGCTTTTATTTTTGCTCTATCTTAATTAGATCAAAAGTTATAAGCGAAAAACTTTTGGCCTGTTTTTAGCGAAATTTTTACATTTATACCCCCCAAAACCCCCCTAAATATTGACCTAGAGCAACCAAATTTGCACAGGGGCGAGAACTCCAGGGGGCCCACCTACCTACCAAATTTGGTGTTTCTAGGTGCCATAGGAGCCAATCGCGAGGGGGGGGTCGCATCGACCCCCCCCTGCCAGGCCGTGTTATGAAAAATGCCCTGCCAGGGCGAGGGTTATGATCGATAAACGAACAATGAACGATAAATGAACGATAAATGAACAAAGCCGTGCGGGTTGCGTTAATTTCTCTGTCGGCTAGCCGAGATAATGTCGAGTGGCGGTAGCTCCCTCGCCAGCAGGGTTGTGCTTGACTCATGAGTCGAGTCAGAGATTTGACTTAACTCTGACTCAGATGAGTCAGGTTTGAGTCGAGTCGGATAAAATGTTGAGCTGTTGAGTTGAGTCAGGGTTGAGTCAGACAAAAATATTAAGGTGTTGAGTTGAGTCAGAGTTGAGTCAGTAAAATAACTTTTGACATTGAGTTGAGTCAAAACATTTAGGAACATGAGTCAGCTGACTCATCTTTCTAGAAACAATATATAAGCTTTTCATTCTCCCCCCGCTTAACAACTTAGGCCTGGCCCTGCTGTCGGATTTTTTTTTCTCACCCCCCCCCCCTCTCAACAACTTTTTATCTGAGTCAATTTTGAGTCAACACACTTGGCTCAACAAAAAAAATTGAGTCAAGTTTGAGTCAACTCATATTTTCATTGAGCCGCTTGAGTCATGAGTCGAGTCAAGGGAAAAAATCAGCTCCTTGTTTGAGTCAGAGTTGAGTCAGGGCTTTCTGAAGTTGAATGATGAGTCGAGTCGGATTTTTTTTTTTTTGAGTCGAGCACAACTCTGCTCGCCAGGGCTGGGCTGTGATGACTGCAGAGTTCTGCCGACACTTCTACCGAGATCCGAGATCCGAGATGGGATCCAATAGGGTTAATTCTATCGGATTGACCGAGCATTTGTCGCTTTCCTGCGCGCGCACAGTGCGTTGAACGGACGGAGGCAGAGGCGGAGGTTCACACTGCAAGGAGAGAAACGTGGTGATTTGTTCCACTTCAGTAGTGCTTTTTACCATCTTAACCCGCGAGTTGCTGGGGGGGGGGCGTTAAACGCCCCCACTTTTTTCGCCGGGCCGCGCCAAATTTTTGGGTACCTGTAGGGAATTAATTGAAGTTTATTGTGACGAAGTTTCAAAAAAATCGGTCGAAAATTTTTTGAGATATCGAGGTTTTAGTGACGTCATGATTTCTGAGTTTTCGACCAAAAACGGCATATGTTCAAAAAATCATATAAAATCACAGAATAAACATACAGACATGCCGTAAACGCCATCAGACTGCCAATACCATGATCAATCAAATGGCTATCTTCGATTATTGATTATCGTTCCGCATTTTCCATAATCTTGAACTGAATCTTGGCAATTTTTCGTGACTACTTCACGACCATGATACATGAATTTATTAAATTGAACTTTTTGAGCCAAACACGTACACATATGATAAAATGAATGTCACCATCGTGTTCTACGCCCCAAATTACCTATAAAACATGTGTCACAGGCTGCGAATATCAGTTTTGATTTTCGGGGATATGTGCCTACCCGGTTGAACTGACCTTGACCCTGACCTATGCTTGACTGATCCCTACATGGAGCTGACACTCTTGTAGGCCTGATAAGATGGATTGTGCACCGTTTTGACAGAGTTTATGGCGAGAGGCGCCCATTGCGAAGTCCTGAAGTCCATGCTACTGAAAGCCCGATTTCAGGTGTTTGACCTGACCTTGACCCGACCTGTGACCTCAAAATTCAACTTTAAAGTACTCATCTGAAGCGTCTCGTCGCGCTCTTTCGTTTGCCGCCTCGTGCGTTTCGCTGCGCCTATTGGTTCTCGAGTTATCGGCTGTTTATTGTTTAACGCCCCCCCCCCCCCCAGCAAACGGTGGGTGGCGAAATACCCCAGCAACTGCCGGGTTATATTCCCTCTCCAGCCAGCTCTCTCTCTCTCTCTCTCTCTCTCTCTCTCTCTCTCTCTCTCTCTCTCTCTCTCTCTCTCTCTCTCTCTCTCTCTCTCTCTCTCTCTCTCTCTCTCTCTCTCTCTCTCTCTCTCTCTCTCTCTCTCTCTCTCTCTCTCTCTCTCTCTCTCTCTCTCTCTCTCTCTCTCTCTCTCTCTCTCTCTCTCTCTCTCCCTCTCCCTCTCCCTCTCTCCCTCTCCCTCTCTCTCTCTCTCTCTCTCTCTCTCTCTCTCTCCTGTTTCTCATTCTCTCTTTTTCCGTTTTCATCCATCTTCCTTTTCAATCCATCTTTCTTTTCACCACGCTTCATGTGTATCTATCTTCCCTTTCCTCTGGCTACCCGCTTCTTTTTCCTGTTTCCCCCTTCTAGTCCCTTCCTTCCTCTCGTCTCCTCCTTCCCCTCCTTCCCTCCTCTCTCTGTTTCCCTCACTCTCTCCGTCGTCTGCCCGCCGCCCGCACCACTCCGCGGGCGCCAAGGTCAGGTCACCTGGCGAGGTTTTATATGGGCCTCGCCGCCGTGGGCCGCACATCAGTGTGAGACCGCACGTCCCGGATAGCACAGCGATGGTGAGTACCTGGGTGGGATTGTCGACCTGTGACGGTCGGTGGTCGCTTGTTGTTGTGGCATGGTTCTGACCGCTCGTTAGGTGATTTTGTGACGAACGCTGGACGTTGTTGTATGGGCCTGTGACGAACGCCGACCCGACTGTTCGTTGCGTAGTCTTTTGACGAACGCTGACTGTTATACCGTCGTGAGGAAGACACTGCACTGGTGCAAGTGTTGATTCCTTGCTATAGCTCTATGATGAGCTTTGATCGCTCACTGAAGCTCTGTGACGACTACTGACCTTCAATTGGAAGTGAAAATAGGCAGACAGACACTTCGAATGATCTTTTTTCCCGGCTTGATCTTTCGAAACAAATGCTCAGTATCGTATGAACTGAAAGTTAGAACAAATATTTTTGGTATCTAGGATCCATAATCCGTATCTAAGGGATAATAAAAGTACCGATTCGAGAGGAAGTATTATTTGGTTTGAACACTTATGGGTGCATGTAGCACTGTCGAAAATGATCGATGTTTGTATATCTGTGGCTGAGATACTCTGAGACAGGAAAGTGAGTGAATGAGTGAGTGAGTGCGTAAGTGAGTGAGTGAGTGAGTGAGTGAGTGAGTTGAGAAAGGGACAAAGAGACAGAGAGAAAGAGAAGGGATTTTGATATTATTAGCTCTTGCTTTTCTGTAAACCCAGAAAAACATAATAGCTCATTTACGACGCATCTGTTATAGGGCCCCGTCAGGCCGTCACAGTTACTAGTCATGGCCTATTATTCATCGGTGACCTAATAATCAGTGTTTGCTGATCAATTGCACTGCTAACCTTGGATTTGATTGGATCAAGGCACGAGTATGAAATTAATATGCACGGCTTGTATCGTGAAGACTGAACGATTGGCAAGCAATATGCACTTTTGCAGCGCCAGGTCATGAACCTGATTGAAAAGAAAGTAAAACACAAGTGGCTCAGCTGAGCCCGAACCGATTTTAACTAAATTAGTCTAATGTTGATCACAGCATTTGTATTTCTTTCGCATCACTTTCTACTTACACCTGAAGGCAGGTCAACAACAGAGTTGAGCGGAAGCCGGAAGCATGCAGTTTTACATCCTCGGAACTGAATTCGCCTCCTGACTATAAATTACAGATATGCTTTGCTTAATCTCATCACCAGCCAATTGTAGGTACAGTCAAATTATATGTGGCTATTGATCGAAATTTGGCTACAGAAGGATATCTTTGCTTTCTAAATTCCATCATTTTCGTTACTAAACACTAAACAGCATCGGAAACCCTAAGTCACGAGATCTTTTCTATTTGACTTTTCGGCTTTCCATACGTTAACTCCAAGGTTAACTCCTTGCGAACGATGCGAACATTTTGAACGAAGCTCATCTGTGTTTTGTCGCCTTCACAATGAGCACTTGTCTTCCATTGGTTATCGGTAATAATCCTCATTTACAACCTAAATCGCAGAAATCAGTGCTGCCAACACCACATACCATGTAGTTGAAGAAGCTGCTGTATCACCACCGGACCCCGCCGGATCGGACGGCATGGAGGGCGACAAACTACCTGCCATCGCTCTGCCGTCTGCGCCGGGTGCGGCAAACACAGCGCAGATGGGCAATCATGGCGCGGCTGTGTCGCTGCCGCCCATCCCGGGGGCGGGCTCGCCCGCTCCGCCGCCCCCTGACCCCTACTTCAGCGTGCCGGCCCCGCTGCTGCCCGGTCACTCTGTGTTCATGACGGCCACACCGGACGAGCTGCTGGCTGGACTGGAGGAAGTGACAGCCCTCACCACCGCGGCCGCCTCAGAGAAGTCCGAGAGGCAGGGACCGTGGCGAGCTCCCCCGGCGGCGTACCGGGTCGGCAGCTTCATCAGGAACCACCGGCTGTGCATCCATCTGCGGGGCTGCACCAAATGCCGGGAGGAGAATGCGCTGGCTTTCAGGATGGCGTCCCAGTCCAGGACGAGGGACGAGTCGTCGCGAAGAAGCGCCAGTGCGGGAGGGAGAAGAAAGAAAAGAAGTGGAAGTGCGCGGAAGAAGCGTCACAGCTCGAGGAGCAAGTCTCCCAGGGCCAAGTGTTCGGCGTTGTGCGTGCATCCTTCCACGAAAGGAAGAAGCAGCTCGAGGGGTCGCAGTTCCAGTAAACAGGGGCGGCGAACTCGCAGCGCCAAGTCCCCCCGCTCCGGTAAAGGGGGACGGGGTGGCAAGGGAGGAGATGCTGAAGAGTTTCTGCTACCTCACGGCAGTGAAATCCTACTGCCCACAGACATCAAGCGTCTCACCGTCTACCACAACCACGACTTCACGCAGATGACGTGGGAGGAGCTGATGGCGCTGCTGACGACCAACTTCCGCCAGTACCCGGACATCAGTGACGAACAGCTGAAGCTGATGGAGGAGATCAAAGCAGAGATCATTGAGAAGATCGAGGCTGGCCGCATCAAAGTGAAGGACCCGCGACTCCGATGGAAGACCCGCGAGATGATGCTGACACTCCAGTTGAACCAACTGACTATCGCGAGAGACATGTACCGCGCCATTTGGGAAGCCCTCTCAGAGCACAACACCCACATGCGTCGACTTCCAGACCTGCTTCAGGTCCGCGCCTTCAGGGAGGTTCACTCCTTCAAGACAGACTATCTGAAGTCCGGCTGTACACTGCTGCGCTTCACACAAATCCCTGGTCGGCTCTGCCGGGGAATCAACCTCTACCAGGCGTGTCTGGCGGTGGTGATAGGACGTCGCTGGGTGCTCATCGTTCTCCGTCGCCGCCTGAAGCGGATCTCTGACCGCACTGACGAGGTGAACACCGCCATCGACTCGGTCCTGCGCTACAAGTTCCAGCAGCTCCCCACGGATCGGATGCGGGTGTCGCATCTGCTCAGCAAGCTCGACGGTCTGACGCGCTGGTTCGAGGATGTCAAACAGCAGATGGTGACCACGGTTCACACGCTTCATGAAGAGCTGGAGACGCGCCGGCAGCAGCAGATCGAGGAGACGATCGTGGCCACGATGGACGCCGAAGTGGAAGGACATGAAGACTGGAAGCATCTGTACGACTTCAATCGGTGTTTGGGTGGTCTGGTGAGTGATATGGCTGCCAGGAATGATCTTCTAAGGGGGCTTATTGAGGAGACAAAGCGAGGTGCGAGGAGGAGGGGGCACGATGATCAGGAGTGGCACTCCTGGCTCCTGCAGGAGCGGGGACGGCAGGAACGGGGCGGCAGGCTCAACATCAGTCGCACGAGATGGATGCCGGTCTGAGGTAGTGGGGAGGATGTAATGAGAAACGGAAGGGGCAGTTTTGATGGGAGGATGTGATATGATCTCTTAGTTATAGCTTAGATATAAGTTTTTTATGAGTGTGGACTTGTTTTATACGAGCAGATGGCAGCGATTCGCCTGCAGTCGCCCAATTTTCGTCCTTTGGCCGTTCTGTTTTGTTTGCTTTGTCTGTGACTTTTGGATGGCGATATGGCAAACTCTGAAGCAATCTTAAACGCCCGAGATGAGAATTGAGTAACAGAACATTGTTGTATTGATAAAGCCGATTTCCAAGCCCTCCAAAGTCCAATTGATATATGCTCGCTTACAACGTTTAAGGTGAATCTATAATGAATATATTATATATCCTTTCGAATTCGGTTGCAACAACAATATAATTATACCAATAGATACAAGGAAACGCGTAACAATGGCAGCAGTTAAAAAATATTCAGCCTTGCGCATGAAATACTCTTAAAGTTACTTAACCCGAACAGCTGATGTCTTTCTGTCTTCTTTTTTTGCTTGGTAACTGGTATGCACCATCATGTCTCTGAAAGGTCTACCGCGCTTCAAACCCCCCCCCCCCCCTTCCTCAGTACCCCACCGCTGCATCGCCGTCATTTATCAATGTAATAAGGTCTGCAGAAGCTGAAGAGATCACCGTTTGGTGGAGACGGCGGGGAAGGGGTTGGCGGCGAAATGAGCGAGCACTGAGAATGGTGCAGAGGGGAAGACTGTCGGTATAGGCCATTTGTGTTAGGTGGGCTGCAATCTTAGAGTTAGACCGATGGCGCTGGCAGCGTACCTTTTTCTAATCGCACTGGACAGGGCACCTAAAGCAGTGTATCCGTGCAGGCGCCTCACACCATAGGCGTAGGAACAGGGGGGCCGGGGGGGCCATGGCCCCCCCACTTTCGGAGGTGGGGGGGCCAGCAATGTTAACTGGCCCCCCCACTTTTTGCTGACTTAAGTGTCTGTCTGTACCTAACCTACCACCCGGTAACTTGACAACTATTCAGCTTGCCCTTTAATGAGGATTCCTTTTTGTTTCTACAGCGTTATTGACCGCAATTTCCTTCACTCAATGAAGGAAACCATATCAGAGACAAGACTGTGAGTCCTGGTGACAGCATTTTGTTGAATACGAGGCGCGGGACAGCGAGCACTAAAAAGGTATAGGCAATACTAAGACAATACTAGCACGGTGCAGGAGAATGCGTATACAAACGACCAACGCTTGACCTTATCTGCTTGGGGTCGGCATAGTTCGTCAAAGGCGTACTAGCTGGGGGCCAGGGTGACCGTGCCTCAGCCTCGGTTCAAACAGGCTGGGGGCCAGCAATGTCTGTTTCTGCCCCTCCCCCTTCCACTTTCAGTGCAGTGGCGGTCGCAGAGGGGGATCAGGGCCATGCCCTTCCCCCCTCCAAAGGCTAATCAGGGGGCCATCATATCATTTGGCCCCCCAAACAACCAATGGGCCCCCATGGGCGTATGGGGCTCTGGCCCTTATTCGATTGTCACGAGACTCAAGAATCCCACGCTAGCTATTAACAGCTCCCAAACCAGTCTTTGAGGGTCCTACACTGATCTCGGAGGGCCCTTCAGTGGCGGTCAAGCGCCCACATTGACCGCTGAGAACCCACATTGACCTCATTTGAGGGCCCCTAAACCGGCCTCAAGGGCCCAGCCGGCGTCTGAGGGCCTCACACCGGCCTCTGGTGACCTCATTTCTGTCTCTGGGGTCCCAAGACTAGCCTTTAGGTGCCTTTGAGGGCCCCGCACTGAATTCTGAAGACCCGATGCCGGCCTCTAAGGGTCCGTATCGGCCTCTGAGGGTCCACCTTGGCCTGAGGGGTCCAACGCCGGCCCATGCCGGTCTTTTAGGCCCCACACTGACCTCTAAGGGCAAATGCTGACCTGTAAGGACCCACATTAGCCTATGAGGCCTTGCACGGGATTCTGAAGACCTGATGCCGGCCTCTGAGGCCCATCTTGGTTTTTGAGGGCCTTCTGCTGGTCTCTGGGTTCCAACACCGGCCCATGCCGGTATTTTAGGGTCCCACATTGACCTCTAAGGGCCCCGCACTGGATTCCGGAGATCCGATGCCGGTCTCCAAGGGTCCGCATCGGCCTCTGAGGGCCCACCTTGGCCTGTGAGGGCCCTCCGCTGGTCTCTAGGTTCCAAGTCCCGCCCATGCCGGTCTGTTACAGCCCCACACCAACCTCTAAGGGCCCATGCTGGCCTGTAAGGACATGCATTAGTCTCTGAGGGCCTTGCACTGGATTCTGAAGACCCGATGCTGGCCTCTGAGGCCCATCTTGGTTTTTGAGGGTCTTCTGCTGGCCTCTGGGGTCCAACACCGCACCATGCCGGCATTTTAGGGTCCCACATTGACCTCTGAGGGCCCATACTGGCCTGTAAGGACCCACATTAGCCTCTGATGGCCCAAGTCGGCATCTTAAGGTCTCATCCTGCCCTTTGCAGGCCCTGTACTGGTCTCTGAGGGCCTTAACCCTCGCCGGCCGGGGGGGGGGGCGGATGCCGCCCCTCCATAGGTTTTTTTCGCGATAGCTCCGAACACGCCGGCGATAGAGAGCTGAAGCTTGGCATACCTGACCTTTGAATCAAACGGGATCTTTTGACACCAACCGCATTTTCGGGTCAGATCAGGTCACTGACCCATGTGGTCATAAGTGAACCTCTGCACGGTCTTCAGATGTCGCAACTTCGCAACGCCCTCACTGCCAGAGGAGATTTCACAGGGAAATGAACCTTGGAGGACCTAGTATCCAATAGGAGTCTCTCAACTTGTATAATGTATATCTCGGATTTTTCCTAAAGTTCATATGAGGTCAGGTCATTTTCGTGACCTCACCATTAGGTATAAGTCAATGGGGATAAACTGAAAACTTTTTCTGGCGCCGGGAACGATCGATCTCCAACTATCTCAAGCACACCGAATCGTGATTTCATGCACTCCTTGCAAGGTTCGATGCGTCACTTTTGCAATGTTGACCTTGCGCGACGTCATTTATGAAGTTATAAGGGTCTTATTAGTTTTTCGTCAATAACTAGGTACCGATCAAATTGAGCTAGCGAGTCGGGAAAGCCACCTATGGACTCAAGAAGACCTGCCGAATCGAATGATATGCGACATGACCTCCTTCGACCAATTTCGTGACCTGGGGACGCCGACCTGACCGTGACCCGAGGTCAACACCCTAAGTTTACCTCACCCAAACAAAAAGTATATCATTCGACGCGTCTGAGAGAGGCGAACACGATGCTGGCAAAATCGCGGCTCTGCGGCCATTTTTTGCGAAGTTATTCACCAAAAACGGAACCGTGCCTTGAGGCACTTGACCTGACCTCAGAGGTCACCGGTTTTTGTTTGTTTTGTTGGGTTAGGCCCTTTCGGTCCAATGAGACCATTTCAGAGCCGGAAGGATGATAGGATATAGGGAGAGACATTGGTCTGGGCAGGCACCCTAGTGAGTCGCCGGGGCTGAGCCCGTCCAGAGGACAGGCCACCCAGCCCCAAGGCACTCACTGCACCCGGCTACGGGGTGCGCTCCCTCGGGGGCAGCGGTGCCGCTCCAAGGGAGCAGCCCGCATGAGATAAAGTTGCCTGTCCAGCCCGGAGGGGGTTGCGGTGTGGAGGAGAAGGATTTCAGTATCCTGAGGATAGAAGCACGGAACGGTGTCAGAGGTCACCGGTTGACCTAGGACCATAAAATCGGGTATCGATCTCTGCGTCCCGTAACGGCGCACACGCTCGTTTTACCGCGACGCGCTAGCTCCACCTGGGGCGAAACGGCGAGGGGGGTCGTACCCGCCCCCGCCCCCTCGGCCAGCGCGTATGTAGAAAACCTATAGGACCGGGCCGTGGAGGGTTAAACTGGCCTCTGAAGGCCCAGACCGTCTAAAAGTCCCACACCGGCCTCTGATAAGTGATAGTCAATCAGCCCAGTTGCAGTGGTCGCTGATATAAAACCTCTTAAAAACGTTATAGGCCTGGCTGAGCCTAGCTGGGCCGTTCATGCTGATTTTTTATAGGTATATTGAAAAGACTCGCTTTGCACGTTTCACGCTTGCTCGTAATGAAAAAGTTGCTGGATGCCTCTGGAATTTGCATGGGTGCCAACGGCTGCGGAGGACAGGGGAACGCGTCCATCAGTTTGAGTTTATGGACGGGAGACTCCCTGAAATTTCAACCAATTTTTTCTTTTTTTTTTGTCTCGATTTTTTTTTTACCTCTGAGCATGTTTGCGAAAACAAAGTGGCCAAAATCCGAGGAGAAATCGGATTTTGGGGGTAGGTTAGGTTTTGGACCTCTGGGACCCTGGCCCCCCCACTTTCGAAAACGTTCCTACGCCTATGCCTCACACTGACCTCGTTACATCTCGTTTGTATGCCTGGTCTAATGGGACTGCCCGCCGAGACGCAGCGGCTCTGCCAGGGTCACGGAGGACCTTCAGGTGTGCCCGTGGCTGGCTATATCCTGTCAGGGGAGGACGAGGCACTAGGCAGAGTTTGATCGAAAGAGGACGAGGGTGGCTGTACAATACACAATACCAATTGCACTCCACTCGTCTGTGGCGGGAGGGGTAAGTTATGTAACTTCCAACGTCAAAACAAACATCATCTCTCACAAACACCAAAACACTGGACCAACACCTGTTGAAATATCCTTCGCGTGACTGGATGCGTTAACAACCTCTTTTTGTCACGCTGGCCGGTCTGTTCCGATTGTGTGACCATGTGTGACATGGTACTCCTGGTCCTGACACGGTGACACGGCTGGTTAGGTGATGACACACGGGAGTGTATGTGGTTAGCTGTCTGGCTGTGTGACCCTCTTAGAGTGACCCCGAGTCGGTATGGTGCCCACTGGAAGTGTAATTTGTGTAAATGGTGTGGACTGGAGTCTGTGGAGAAATAATATTGGAGATGATGTATACCTAATGGTTCATTAACTCGACATTGAACGCTTAAGTATTGATCGTTTTATTCTTGATGTAATTTGGTCATTCTATTTTGAGTGTCTTTGAACTCTAAACATTAATGTCATTGTGATTGCTGCATGCCACCTCAACCTCTGTCTTTCATTCATATACCTACTCAACTCACTTTTCGTGATGTACATAGGCATCCACTATCAAGCCCAAAAATACCAGGATCGCTTCTCTTGCAATTAATGTTTATCTCTTTTTCCACTACAGTGATCGTTTTTGACTCACTTGGGCTTTTCTCTCAGTTTGTTCGTCACTCGTCTCGTTTTTCCGACTCGTTCTGATAAGATGAGCAATGAACCGTTCCAAAATCATATACCACCAAGGACATTCAAATCATCAAACCTTCCACGTGCCGGAACCCTTCATTGCAAACAGCTGTGAGTGGATCCATGACACCGTAAGTAGTAAATACCATGACTTGTCTGCTTCCTTATTCGTTTTAAAAGCCTCGCTTGGGTCATTCATCACTCGCTAAACACCCATCCTTAGATGATCTGAGCGGTAGAGTACGCTCCGACCAGTCATTCTTTATGGCGTTTAGGGTGATCGATCCTCTGCTTATCACCTCCTCCCCGCCTGTAAATCTTGAAACATCCTACCCAAGTGTGGGCCCCGTTCTCCACACCCTTCTCGCAGAGTGTTGAATGTCTCTGGCACGACCATTCATCCAGAACATGGCTGCAGTTAGGTCACTATGACGAATTTTACGACCGCCGAAACTCACGCCATTGATGTCGTTGGGAATATATATGGTCTTCCGGTCATTAAATCAGCTCTTGTTATCTTGCTTCCTGGAGTGTCGATTTCCTTCCAGGGCGAGAAGCGCTACACTGCCGTCCCCTGCGGGCTGCCGCCCCCGCTGCCGCCGCCGCCCCCGCCCCCGCCCCGCCCCCGCCCCCGCCGGGAAACCTTGGAGGGTGTGATAAATCCCGACACAATGACCTATCTGTGCCGGGGGGAGCAGCACGGAGCGTAGGCTCGAACATGCTCCCACCAAGGCCGTCTCAGCCATGCACCCGCCCAGTTCTCATGCTCCATCACTCTATCTTGCGCTCAGACACTCTCCCCTGTCGTCAGATTCGCAGCTGATCTCTCCTTTGAACCAAATCACTGATCGCAGGTGATCGCTTTTTTTGGTTATTGGCTGTCGGTATGTGCGGCTAATGTGTTGCTGTGGTTTGGTCCAATGAATGTGACAGAAGTGCACGTTTGACATTGTTGTGTGTTGTAGTTCTTTCAGAGCATACCAGAGAACTGTCTGTCTGTCTGTCCGTCCGTCCGTCCGTCCGTCCGTCCGTCCGTCCGTCCGTCCGTCCGTCCGGCCCGCCCGCCCGCCCGCCCGCCCGCCCGCCCGTCCGTCCGTCCGTCCGTCCGTCCGTCCGTCCGTCCGTCCGTCGTCCGTCCGTCCGTCGGTCCGTCGTGTCTACCCGTCTGCCTGCCTGTCTGTCTCTGTGCGTGTCATCACGTGACCTGTTGACCGTGCCAGTCTGACCGGTCACGTGCTCATCCCCCCCCCCCGGGTGTCACGGGTGACTGACGCTGACATGACAGCCAAGCTGTTGGTCCGTCACTGCCGGTCACGACAGCCATCTCGGCGCCGGTATCGTGCGCAGGGTAATGGAAAGGTGGTGACCTTTCCTCACCTTTCCTTTTGCTTTCCCTTCTCCTTGATTCGGCTTTCTCGTGTCCGGCTTGCCCTCTCTTTGCCCTGTCATTGTCCTTTCTTTGTCCCTTCTTCGCATTTCTATTTCTTCGCTTACCTGTCTCCTGCGAGAAATTGAATTATACATTTATTGAAAAGAAATAATTTCGTATGCAAGTTTTCATTATATTTGCATTCATTTATTTTCTTAGATGCTCAGCGAAATCCAACGGTCTATGCTTATGCTGTTCTTTTAAATTATTTGGCCATATTTTTTGTTGCTAGCGACCTGCTTCTACGTTAGATACTTTTGTGCACTGATCACACCTCACTGTAAATGAACCTGCCCTCATTCACGTCGTGCCTAACTAATTGCACCCGTCTTATCAAGAACAGACGACCCCATCATGCTCCCCGGGGAAGGTCACAACTTGTTGGCCATAAATCGATTTTCACCCCCGATCAGGTAGCTCCGATATGCCCCCTCGCGATCGCGATCAGGTCATCGTGATTCTAACCAAGGTCCTCACACCATAAATGGTATCTCTATAGACATGTCAAGCTGACCTTCAGGGCTGGGATGGCATTTTACGACGCGTTGGGTGAGTGAATATGACTTCCTAGTCGCTTCACTTTATTCAACGCTAAACGTCTTTATTTTGTTCGTTCTGGTTTAGGCTAATACGGTAATATCAATACTGATTTTACTATAAAGCCAGTTTCAAATGACTTCACTCAGTCGAGAACTAGGTCCCAAATGCCCTGGCAAAAACTCTTGTACGCTCCTCTGGACCTCCCGGTCTTGTGACCTTTCTGCAGGTCAACTACCGGTCAATAAAACTCACCTCTGCCGACAGCCGGATATCCTCTCTCGTTAATCCCTCTCACTCATCAGGTCACCAGACCGGGTCACGTCTGATCAGAATGTGACCTCTGGCCATCTTCGACCTAACCGAAACCACTGGTGATAAATAAGAGGTCGGAGTTACCGCCGTCGTGGCTCAGCAGAAGAGTGTCAATAAACGTCGAACTCGTTCGCTCGGTGATGGCCCTCGCGTAAGTGTAACTGTCGGGTTACGAGGAGCGTTTAGATGGCTATCTTCGGGACGACCTCACGGTTTTGTTGATGGTCGTTCGGTGTGTTTGATTGGTTCAGGAGTAGGGCAAGTAGCTCTTGGCACCGTTGTAAAACGAGCTGTGAATGGTGTGTGTTTTAGCACGAGCTGAATGAGATATAGAGGATTCTTCATGGCTCCGAGTGGAAGATAAGGATATCTTTTCCAAGCGGGTTACTGAAAAACCGAGCGACGAAGGAGCGAGGTTTTTCTGTAACACGCGAGGAAAAGATATCCGATCTTCCACGAGTGAGCCATGAGGAATCCTATATCTTTCTACGTTGAGGTTTATTCTTAATTAATAAAATGTTAAATTTAAATGCATTCATCTATGTAAAAATCGAATCTATGTAAAAATAGATTCAGAGTAGTTTGTTCTTATTTGATAAGTTTCATCCATAAACAATGTCGTTCGGTTGTTGACTCATCATCACTTGAACTCTTGATTTTTCGTTATGAACCCTCGAGACCTTATCTTTGCATCTCAGAGGGATGCAGAGATAACAAATTCTTATCTTTGCATTTCAGAGGAGTGCGAGATAGAAATATCCCTGCACTGTAGACCCAATGGCAAATCAACCTCAACTAGAAAGATAAATACACCCGTGACCTTGTACAACAGGAAAAAGATCAAAACAAACACCTTGCACCAAAATGATATCTAAGTATTAGTCTTAGATAGCATGCTAGAATATATGAAGGCCATAAAAAATGACAGCGGCATTGGTCGGAAAATATGTCCAGTGCTTGTCTGGTCCTCCAAAGCAATTTATCTCGTCTGTGAGTTGTTTGTTACCAAATCACTCCAAATGACAGTCAATGATTGCAGTGAGTTTGTCCCGCCCTTGAACTATATTCCCGCATTGTTCTGTTTTGCATTGATGTCATGTAATTGATCCGCAGGCAAATAAGCTATTTGGCTTTGAGGCTAAATCGCACGCCCAATTTATTCGTAATTGCGCCACTTTGAATTTACCGGCATCTTGGAACAGCTAAACAGCTGTTGTTAGCCTTGCCCATTCCTGCTTCTCGTGTAAACAACTCTCAATTTCATTTGGCTCTACTAGTGTTTTCTTTCGGCCTGTCGCGTGTTCCTTGCTAATTTCATCACCACGTTCCTCTACATTTCTTTTTAATGGATTTCGTATAGATGTTTTGACCGAAAAGATAACGAAGCAAGAACCTAACGAAACCATACCAGAAGTCACAACTTGTCTTCGTATTTTTCTTTAGCCTTCCTAGTAGGCTCATCCCCCTCCCCAGACCCATCCCGAGCTACAACACCGCGCACCGCTCCCGTCCGGACACCATCTCAGCACGGCGTGACATTGACCTCGAGCGGT
>NW_024883487.1:0-83609 GCF_019059575.1 Amphibalanus amphitrite | reverse complement strand
CTATACAGGCCGGATATTGTTTGGAGCTGTTTGGACACTTGCGTCAGGGCTGTGGCACTGACGGGCCGAGCCGACGGCGTGCACAGCTCAGCTGTCTGAGGTCAGGGCTGCGACACAGCTCAGCTATCTCGGGTCAGGACCGTGACCTATGAAAGGACCCAGAGAGGGATCTAACATCGGTGACTCCCTGCTTAACCCTAACAATCCCCACTTTTTTGTCCGCGATATAAAAAAACACATGCGGTTAGAGTACCTGTGTCGAATTAAGTAACTGGTTGATAGGTAATGGTTAATAGGGATGTGTTTTTTTATAACTCGCATGTGTTTTTTATAGCGCGGAGAAAAAAGTAGGGATTGTTAGGGTTAAGCAGGGAGTCACCGATGTTAGATCCCTCTCTGGGTCTTTTCATAGGGGGTCACGGTCCTGACCCGAGATACCTGAGCCGTGTCGCAGCCCTGACCTCAGACAGCTGAGCTGTGCACGCCGTCGGCTCGGCCGTCAGTCGCCACAGCCGCTGACGCCAGTGTCCAAATAGCTCCAAACAATATCCGGCCCTGTATAGCAGGATAAGCCATCAGAGGCGGGAGTGATCACCGGAACGGGCTGCATGGTACAGGACGGGCTGGGAACACGTCAACTCCAGCATGACGTGTTCCCAGTGTACCTGCATGTAGTTTCTTTCTTAGGTGTTGTTTTTATCCGCTGGGACTGAGAGCGTGAGATGATGTTTTTCGTACTACGCTGGAGTACGAAAAACATCATCTCATGTAGTTTCTTTATTCCTCAGCAGTTGTCATCCCCTTGGCGTTAGTGTTTCGCGTCCCTCCATTGATCACTCCCGCCTCTGATGGCTTATCCTGCTATACAGGGCCGGATATTGTTTGGAGCTGTTTGGACACTGGCGTCAGCGGCTGTGGCGACCGACGGCCGAGCCGACGGCGTGCACAGCTCAGCTGTCTGAGGTCAGGGCTGCGACACAGCTCAGCTATCTCGGGTCAGGACCGTGACCTATGAAAGGACCCAGAGAGGGATCTAACATCGGTGACTCCCTGCTTAACCCTAACAATCCCCACTTTTTTGTCCGCGATATAAAAAACACATGCGGTTAGAGTACCTGTGTCGAATTAAGTAACTGGTTGATAGGTACTGGTTGATAGGGATGTGTTTTTTTTTATAACTCGCATGTGTTTTTTATAGCGCGGAGAAAAAAGTAGGGATTGTTAGGGTTAAGCAGGGAGTCACCGATGTTAGATCCCTCTCTGGGTCTTTTCATAGGGGGTCACGGTCCTGACCCGAGATAGCTGAGCTGTGTCGCAGCCCTGACCTCAGACAGCTGAGCTGTGCACGCCGTCGGCTCGGCCGTCAGTCGCCACAGCCGCTGACGCCAGTGTCCAAATAGCTCCAAACAATATCCGGCCCTGTATAGCAGGATAAGCCATCAGAGGCGGGAGTGATCACCGGAACGGGCTGCATGGTACAGGACGGGCTGGGAACACGTCAACTCCAGCATGACGTGTTCCCAGTGTACCTGCATGTAGTTTCTTTCTTAGGTGTTGTTTTTATCCGCTGGGACTGAGAGCGTGAGATGATGTTTTTCGTACTACGCTGGAGTACGAAAAACATCATCTCATGTAGTTTCTTTATTCCTCAGCAGTTGTCATCCCCTTGGCGTTAGTGTTTCGCGTCCCTCCATTGATCACTCCCGCCTCTGATGGCTTATCCTGCTATACAGGGCCGGATATTGTTTGGAGCTGTTTGGACACTGGCGTCAGCGGCTGTGGCGACTGACGGCCGAGCCGACGGCGTGCACAGCTCAGCTGTCTGAGCCCTGAGGTCAGTGCTGCGACACAGCTCAGCTATCTCGGGTCAGGACCGTGACCTATGAAAGGACCCAGAGAGGGATCTAACATCGGTGACTCCCTGCTTAACCCTAACAATCCCCACTTTTTTGTCCGCGATATAAAAAAACACATGCGCTTAGAGTACCTGTGTGGAATTAATTAAAGTTTATTATGTCAAAGTTTCAAAACATCAATCCGGTCTGCATGTCTGACTGCTCGCAGAACGGTTCTAGAGGCAGTGTCAGCGCGCGCGGAACGGTCCTCAGATATGTCCACTTTCAAGCGCGGAACGGTCCTTCTGCGCCACCAGACTCCTCTCCCTCTCCCCTCCCCCTGTCCGCTGGTCTATGTCAGACACCAGTACACCACTGACCTCCCCTACCCTCTCCTGACCTTCTCAGGTGCCAGCTGAGACGCTGGTCGGCCTACAGAACCTGCTCGTTCACCTGTGGGACGTCTCGGCAGAGAACGCGCACGTCTACCAGTACCGACTCTGGGACGCTAAGAGGGTCAAGGTGGAGACCGCCCAGAACAGGGTATGTAACACAGACCGTAACACAAGCCGTAACTCAGGTCGTTACACAGGGTGTAAAATAGATTGAACACAGACCGTAACTTAGATCGAACACAGACCGTAACACTGGCTGCGTACGTGCGGGCATTCGGCCGGCTGGAACTGGGCTGGATCCATTGGGCAATGAACAGGTGCTTTCTGTGACTCACCGCTGCAGGTCAGTCAGGGACACACAGACACTGCACCCGGGGCCCTTGTGCATGGTACAGGGCTCGCAGGTTTTAGCGGTAGGTTTTGCACCTAGAAAATTTAGTGTACTTCAGGCTATATCTTCGTCGTCTTAAGCTTTTAAGTGTTGAAGATGCGATCGACTTGTTGGGTAACAAGCCGGCCATGATCGTGTAAAATGGCTTCATCGTAGATCGATTAGTTTCTGAGATATAACCGGAAATGTAAAAGTGCAAAACCTACCGCTTAATCTCGCGAGACCTGTACCTCTGAGCCCTGAGCGCGCCCATATGTCGCCCCCAGGGCGTGTCGCCGGACGGTTCTGTGTGTCGGACTGAAACCTGAACCTGCCTGAGTGTTATGCTATGACTCCCCAGGGCGTGCCGCCGGATGGGGCGGCCGGCTACCGGGACGGGCTGCGGCGGGCCACCAATGGCCACCCGCTCTCCGCCGAGGAGGTACAGAAGGTCGTCAGCCGGGTTAACCAGCTCTCCAGCTAGCGGCGCAGAGGTCAGTCACCGCACCGGGCGTATTGCACGGGGACCCTAACAGACGCCTCACTCCTTTCCCTCATCTCAGTTGTTCTTTCATTTTTTATTATTATAAGTAATGGAGACAGACCAGAGCATTTTCGGTGCATTTATTAGGGTCATGTTACTCCAACGGGGTTGCGTTGTCGGCACAGTCCTGTCTGGTCTGTGTGCTGCGGCGATGCTCTGCCATCCAATGACCCAACGCCACTGTCCGCTGACCGAGTGTCGTCTCTTTGCTGACCGTGTAACGTCTGTCCGTCAGGGTGGTGGCCGTGAACGCCTGTCGGACGGCGCCGGAGGGCAGCGCCGGCCGGCTGCTGTCACTGCTGGACCAGCTGCGGCTGCCGGACGCCGGAGCGCTGCCCGACTGGGGTCTACATCCTGGTATGTTACTGGGAGCGGCACGGTGTGTGTTGGGTGCTTCTGACGGTCAGTTGTAGTAACTGTTAGTTCCTCTACTGGCCACCAGGTGAAAAGCGTATTAGCTGTACAGCAATGTAGAGTTGCTTCAGCTTTGGCGTAAACTTTCTCCTCTTCCGCTCACCATTCACCACCAGAGTCAGCAGCGTCTCGGCTGGCGGTCCAGTCAGTCAGAGCGAGTGTCTTCACTCGCCACAGCGGGCCGGACCCATTACAGGGCAGCAGAGTTATCAGTTACCAAGCCTTGGCCTATAAAGAAAACCAGGAAATAGTAGCAATTGCATATATGTAATGATTCTACTCTATTACGTTTGAGCTAGCGAAGCGTATTCCTGTAACGTTTTTAATAGGCTTGTAAGTCAGCAACCGCTGGGCTGATTGACCTGCGTTACTCTTTGTTGCGCGTAATCCTATCCCTTCCATCTCGTTATTGACTGCAACTGATGTATCTTGGTGAGTTATTGACTACAACTGATGTATCATGGTGAGCGTCGTGACACGTGCGACGTGAAGGGCCAAGAGTGTTCGTTATTCTGCTGCAGTAGCGATTTTGGGTTGCTCATATATCTTGAACCCTGAACTGCCACGCCGATTGCGCTCAAATTTGGTACACTGTTTGGGACTGGTTGATAGGGATGTGTTTTTTATAACTCGCATGTGTTTTTCTATAGCGCGGAGAAAAAAGTAGGGATTGTTAGGGTTAAGCAGGGACTCACCGATGTTAGATCCCTCTCTGGGTCTTTTCATAGGGGGTCACGGTCCTGACCCGAGATAGCTGAGCTGTGTCGCAGCCCTGACCTCAGACAGCTGAGCTGTGCACGCCGTCGGCTCGGCCGTCAGTCGCCACAGCCGCTGACGCCAGTGTCCAAACAGCTCCCAACAATATCCGGCCCCGCGGGAGTGATCACCGGAACGGGCTGCATGGTACAGGACGGGCTGGGAACACGTCAACTCCAGCATGACGTGTTCCCAGTGTACCTGCATGTAGTTTCTTTATTCCTCAGCAGTTGTCATCCCCTTGGCGTTAGTGTTTCGCGTCCCTCCATTGATCACTCCCGCCTCTGATGGCTTATCCTGCTATACAGGGCCGGATATTGTTTGGAGCTGTTTGGACACTGGCGTCAGCGGCTGTGGCGACTGACGGCCGAGCCGACGGCGTGCACAGCTCAGCTGTCTGAGCCCTGAGGTCAGGGCTGCGACACAGCTCAGCTATCTCGGGTCAGGACCGTGACCTATGAAAGGACCCAGAGAGGGATCTAACATCGGTGACTCCCTGCTTAACCCTAACAATCCCCACTTTTTTGTCCGCGATATAAAAAAACACATGCGGTTAGAGTGCCTGTGTCGATTTAATTTAAGTTTATTATGTCAAAGTTTCAAAACATCAATCCGGTCTGCATGTCTGACTGCTCGCAGAACGGTTCTAGAGGCAGTGTCAGCGCGCGCGGAACGGTCCTCAAATATGTCCACTTTCAAGCGCGGAACGGTCCTTCTGCGCCACCAGACTCCTCTCCCTCTCCCCTCCCCCTGTCCGCTGGTCTATGTCAGACGCCAGTACACCACTGACCTCCCCTACCCTCTCCTGACCTTCTCAGGTGCCAGCTGAGACGCTGGTCGGCCTACAGAACCTGCTCGTTCACCTGCGGGACGTCTCGGAAGAGAACGCGCACGTCTACCAGTACCGACTCTGGGACGCTAAGAGGGTCAAGGTGGAGACCGCCCAGAACAGGGTATGTAACACAGACGGTAACACACGCCGTAACGCAGGTCGTTACACAGGGCGTAAAATAGATTGAACACAGACCGTAACATAGATCGAACACAGACCGTAACACTGGCTGCGTACGTGCGGGCACTCTTCCCTCCTGAACTGGGCTGGATCCATTGGGCAATGAACAGGTGCTTTCTGTGACAGCGTCACCGCTGCAGGTCAGTCAGGGACACACAGACACTGCACCCGGCGCCCTTGTGCATGGTACAGGGCTCGCGGGTTTTAGCGGTAGGTTTTACACCTAGAGAATTTAGTGTACTTCAGGTTATATCTTCGTCGTCTTAAGCTTTTAAGTGTTGAAGATGCGATCGACTTGTTGGGTAACAAGCCGGCCATGATCGTGTAAAATGGCTTCATCGTAGATCGATTAGTTTCTGAGATATAACCGGAAATGTAAAAGTGCAAAACCTACCGCTTAATCTCGCGAGACCTGTACCTGAGCCCTGAGCGCGCCCATGTGTCGCCCCCAGGGCGTGTCGCCGGACGGTTCTGTGTGTCGGACTGAAACTTGAACCTGCCTGAGTGTTATGCTATGACTCCCCAGGGCGTGTCGCCGGATGGGGCGGCCGGCTACCGGGACGGGCTGCGGCGGACCACCAACGGCCACCCGCTCTCCGCCGAGGAGGTACAGAAGGTCGTCAGCCGGGTGAACCAGCTCTCCAGCTAGCGGCGCAGAGGTCAGTCACCGCACCGGGCGTATTGCACGGGGACCCTAACAGACGCCTCACTCCTTTCCCTCATCTCAGTTGTTCTTTCATTTTTTTATTATTATAAATAATGGAGATAGACCAGAGCATTATCGGTGCATTTATTAGGGTCATGTTACTCCAACGGGGTTGCGTTGTCGGCACAGTCCTGTCTGGTCTGTGTGCTGCGGCGATGCTCTGCCATCCGGTGACCCAACGCCACTGTCCGCTGACCGAGTGTCGGCTCTTTGCTGACCGTGTAACGTCTGTCCGTCAGGGTGGTGGCCGTGAACGCCTGTCGGACGGCGCCGGAGGGCAGCGCCGGCCGGCTGCTGTCACTGCTGGACCAGCTGCGACTACCGGACGCCGGAGCGCTGCCCGACTGGGGTCTACATCCTGGTATGTTACTGGGAGCGGCACGGTGTGTGTTGGGTGCTTCTGACCGTCAGTTGTAGTAACTGTTAGTGCCTCTACTGGCCACCAGGTGAAAAGCGTATTAGCTGTACAGCAATGTAGAGTTGTTTATTTAGGAACCAATTCTTCGACACCAGTAATGCGTATATTGATTCGGTAGCTTTCGGAAGCTTCTGCTCCCTTCGTCAGCCGTGCTTTAAAATGCATTAAAATACAAGACAATACGTCTCAAACGTCTCAAACACCTACCAAAATACATACCACCACGAGGTATGTATCCTGCTCACGACCAGTGAGCAGGAGACCGGTGGCCAGGAGACTGGTAAGCAGGAGGACAGACAGGAGACCGGTGAGCAGGAGGAGACTGGTGGACAGGGGGAGGACAATGGAGATAAGTGGGTGGTCAATCTGTCTGGGGTAAGCCTAAGTGACGATGAGGTCAGTGTGCTACGTAAAGGGCTCAATTTTGTACCGACGCCGACAAGCGTTCCAGTCGCGGATTTTGTTTCGGCGGTCGAAAGTGTGTGCCGTTCAGACGATGTAACACCGGATGTAGCGAATAGGCTTAGATTCGAGGTCACCAAAGCTCTCAATTCCTTCCGTCCCCCGCAAAGCAAAAATCTCAGTAAGGGGGAGTGGAAAGCGTTACGTGACCTACAAGATAGGCAAGCTATTATGATTTTACCTGCAGATAAGGGTAGATCTGTATGTGTGATGACCTGTGAGCAGTATCAAAGTAGGTTAGAAACACTAATAGGGGATCACGACACGTACACTGAACTGGATAGGGACCCAACCGGTAGGTACACACGAGAGGTAAGGGGGGCGCTAAAGGACTTAGAACAACAGGGCAAATTGGACAGAAAAACGTATCTAAAACTGTACCCGTCGGACCCGACTCCGCCATTGCTTTATGGGCTACCGAAGGTGCACAAGCAGGGCGTTCCGCTACGTTCCATCGTGTCTAGCATAGGCAGTGTAACGTACCAGCTGTCCAAACATTTAGCTAGCATATTATCTCCTCTGGTAGGCAAGTCTGAACATCATGTCAAGGACACGGCGAGTTTCAAAGAGAGTTTACGAGATGTTACGCTCAGTGACGATGAGACCATGGTTTCTTTTGACGTCAAAGCGCTGTTCACATCGGTACCGACAGAGGCAGCATGTGAAGTAGCACGCCAGAGACTCGAAGAAGAGTTTTTGGATGAGGAAAGCAAGGTAAGAGCGGAAACAGCACTGGAGGTCGAGGATATCATAAAATTGTTACGGCTCTGTTTGGGTACTACTTACTTTAGGGTTAACGGAAAGTTCTTTAAGCAAAAGTGGGGCACGGCCAGTGAGCGTTGTGGTGGCCAACTTGTTCATGGAATCGTTCGAATCCAGTGCACTCCAGTCGTTTCCACACCCAGTGAAACTGTGGAGACGCTACGTAGATGACACGTTCGTGATCTTAAAGAAAGATCAGGTAGGTGAACTACTCGACCACCTCAACGCTCAGCACGAGAGGATTGAATTCACGCTCGAGGAGGAAAAGGAGGGATCCTTACCTTTTTTGGATGTAAAGGTACATAGACTGGGAGGGGGGACCATGAAGACCGAGGTGTTCAGGAAAGCAACTCATACGGACAAATACCTTCACTATGAATCACACCACAGCTCACAGCACAAGGCATCAGTCCCACAGACACTTTTCACACGGGCATCACGACTCACGACAACACCTGAGGACGAGGAACGCGAGACAGGGAAGATAGAACGGGCACTGGTGAGGAACCACTACCCAAAGCGAATGGTGCGCCGTATCCACAGGCGGGTAAAAAATAGAGAACGACTACGCATGGGAGAGGGTGGTGGTTCTGAACGGGTAGGCAGGGAACAGGAGGAGGACAAACGGGTTTATGTAAGCATCCCTTACATCCAGGGGGTGAGTGAACAGGTCACGCGCGTCCTCCGACCCTACGCGAAGGTCAGCACGAGACCTGCAGCGAACCTTAGTGCTAGGCTCGTCAAACCCAAGGACAAATTAGGGATCAAAGAGAAGGCTGGGCTGGTCTATCAGTATAAGTGCCAGTGCGCGGAACATGTCAACTCCAGCATGACGTGTTCCCAGTGTACCTGCATGTAGTTTCTTTATTCCTCAGCAGTTGTCATCCCCTTGGCGTTAGTGTTTCGCGTCTCTCAATTGATCACTCCCGCCTCTGATGGCTTATCCTGCTATACAGGGCCGGATATTGTTTGGAGCTGTTTGGACACTTGCGTCAGCGGCTGTGGCGCCTGACGGCCGAGCCGACGGCGTGCACAGCTCAGCTGTCTGAGGTCAGGGCTGCGACACAGCTCAGCTATCTCGGGTCAGGACCGTGACCTATGAAAGGACCCAGAGAGGGATCTAACATCGGTGACTCCCTGCTTAACCCTAACAATCCCCACTTTTTTGTCCGCGATATAAAAAACACATGCGGTTAGAGTACCTGTGTCGAATTAATTAACTGGTTGATAGGGACTGGTTGATAGGGATGTGTTTTTTTTTATAACTCGCATGTGTTTTTTTATAGCGCGGAGAAAAAAGTAGGGATTGTTAGGGTTAAGCAGGGAGTCACCGATGTTAGATCCCTCTCTGGGTCTTTTCATAGGGGGTCACGGTCCTGACCCGAGATAGCTGAGCTGTGTCGCAGCCCTGACCTCAGACAGCTGAGCTGTGCACGCCGTCGGCTCGGCCGTCAGTCGCCACAGCCGCTGACGCCAGTGTCCAAATAGCTCCAAACAATATCCGGCCCTGTATAGCAGGATAAGCCATCAGAGGCGGGAGTGATCACCGGAACGGGCTGCATGGTACAGGACGGGCTGGGAACACGTCAACTCCAGCATGACGTGTTCCCAGTGTACCTGCATGTAGTTTCTTTCTTAGGTGTTGTTTTTATCCGCTGGGACTGAGAGCGTGAGATGATGTTTTTCGTACTACGCTGGAGTACGAAAAACATCATCTCATGTAGTTTCTTTATTCCTCAGCAGTTGTCATCCCCTTGGCGTTAGTGTTTCGCGTCCCTCCATTGATCACTCCCGCCTCTGATGGCTTATCCTGCTATACAGGGCCGGATATTGTTTGGAGCTGTTTGGACACTGGCGTCAGCGGCTGTGGCGACCGACGGCCGAGCCGACGGCGTGCACAGCTCAGCTGTCTGAGGTCAGGGCTGCGACACAGCTCAGCTATCTCGGGTCAGGACCGTGACCTATGAAAGGACCCAGAGAGGGATCTAACATCGGTGACTCCCTGCTTAACCCTAACAATCCCCACTTTTTTGTCCGCGATATAAAAAACACATGCGGTTAGAGTACCTGTGTCGATTTAATTAAAGTTTATTATGTCAAAGTTTCAAAACATCAATCCGGTCTGCATGTCTGACTGCTCGCAGAACGGTTCTAGAGGCAGTGTCAGCGCGCGCGGAACGGTCCTCAGATATGTCCACTTTCAAGCGCGGAACGGTCCTTCTGCGCCACCAGACTCCTCTCCCTCTCCCCTCCCCCTGTCCGCTGGTCTATGTCAGACGCCAGTACACCACTGACCTCCCCTACCCTCTCCTGACCTTCTCAGGTGCCAGCTGAGACGCTGGTCGGCCTACAGAACCTGCTCGTTCACCTGCGGGACGTCTCGGCAGAGAACGCGCACGTCTACCAATACCGACTCTGGGATGCTAAGAGGGTCAAGGTGGAGACCGCCCAGAACAGGGTATGTAACACAGACCGTAACACAAGCCGTAACGCAGGTCGTTACACAGGGCGTAAAATAGATTGAACACAGACCGTAACATAGATCGAACACAGACCGTAACACTGGCTGCGTACGTGCGGGCACTCGGGCGGCCGGAACTGGGCTGGATCCATTGGGCAATGAACAGGTGCTTTCTGTGACAGCGTCACCGCTGCAGGTCAGTCAGGGACACACAGACACTGCACCCGGCGCCCTTGTGCATGGTACAGGGCTCGCGGGTTTTAGCGGTAGGTTTTGCACCTAGAAAATTTAGTGTACTTCAGGCTATATCTTTGTCGTCTTAAGCTTTTAAGTGTTGAAGATGCAATCGACTTGTTGGGTACAAGCCGGCCATGATCGTGTAAAATGGCTTCATCGTAGATCGATTAGTTTCTGAGATATAACCGGAAATGTAAAAGTGCAAAACCTACCGCTTAATCTCGCGAGACCTGTACCTGAGCCCTGAGCGCGCCCATATGTCGCCCCCAGGGCGTGTCGCCGGACGGTTCTGTGTGTCGGACTGAAACCTGAACCTGCCTGAGTGTTATGCTATGACTCCCCAGGGCGTGCCGCCGGATGGGGCGGCCGGCTACCGGGACGGGCTGCGGCGGGCCACCAACGGCCACCCGCTCTCCGCCGAGGAGGTACAGAAGGTTGAAGTTGAAGTTGAAGTGCTTCCGGCCCTTGGCTGGCAAAGCCATACGGGGGGACGCCTCACAGGCGGCCCAGCCGCCTCAGGAGCTCCACCAGCTTCGTCGGGTCTCCCAGTGCTTCCTTTATCTCCGGCTCGTTTTCTCCAAATATCCTTCGCCTCGCATCTGCCCGGGCGGGGCAGTCGGTCAGGAGGTGAGTTAGTGTCTCATCCTCCAGCCCGCACTCCGGGCAGGTGGGGTCATCTTCCAGGCCAATTCGGTGTCGATACTCCCGCAGCATCAGTGAGTGGCCGGTACGGAGTCTCGCGACCTCCACGCACTCCCGGCGGGAGAGTCCCAGGCGCTCAGCCGTAGGGGGGCGGCGCACTCCGTTCTGCAGGGCGTAGCGGGTCGGTTGCAGCCGCTGTTCCCACTCCCGGTGGGCGTGCCTCCTCAGCCTGGCTTTTGCTGACGGGAGGTCTATCGGCACGTCATGCTGCTCCAGGTTGGCGGCTTCCCGTGCGATCTCGTCGGCCAGCTCGTTGCCGGGGAGCCTGGCGTGGCCGGGAACCCACTGCAGGGACGTGTGCGTCCCGCGGTCGGCTAGGTCCAGCAGCCTCTGCCAGACTCTGTCCGCCAGGACATCCGTCTGCGCCGCCGGGCCCTCCGCGAGGCGACGCAGGGCCGACTGGGAGTCGGTGCATATTCGTACCTCCCGCGGAGCAGGGCCCTCCGCGCCCCTCAGGAGGGACGCGAGGGCAGAGTCGAGCGCCGTTAGCTCCGCGCGGTAGCTGGAGGTCCAGCGGCCTGCAGGGGTCCGGATCCTCTCCAGCTCCGTCGCCCCCCGGAAGACAACGGCTCCCGCCCCGCCATTTTCGACACCGTCTGTGGCCGATCCGTCTGTGAATACGGTGTAGTCGGCTGGCGGGAGTCCCGCCAGGGTCTCTTGTGCCGCCTCCAACCGCTTGTCCGGTGGGTCCGTTCTCTTTGTCGGTCTCGTGACAGCACTGCTGATGGTGACGCCTCCCGCGGCACTCTCCCACGGCGGCGTCCGTGGGACCACCAGCACCGGCTCCCGCGGGAGGTCCCCCAGACCAGCGTCCGAGGACGTACTGAGTCCCGTGTCGGCCCAGCCTCGATCTCGGTGGAGCCGCTGTCTGGGCCTCGTCGCTGTCAGCACCGGCTGCAGGGGATCCCCCGGGAGGTCTCTCAGGTGCCGCTGGGTCGCCGCGGCCGTCAGCTGCCTCCGCCGTATCGCGAACGGCATCACGTCCGCCTCGCGCTCCAGCGCTGGCGCCGGGGTGGACCTGAGGCAGCCGGTGATGATCCGGCATGCCTGGCGCTGGGCGACCTCCAACTGTTCCAGCGTAGTGGGGGCCACTCCTGACATCCAGCCCGCTGCAGCGTAGTCCGCGCACGCCCTGATGTAAGCCAGGTAGAGCGTCCTCAGGTCCGTGGTGCTCGCTCCCCAGGCTTTTCCTCCAACTGCTCTCAGGGCGTTGCACCTTCTGACCATCCTGGCCTTGAGGCTGGCCACATGCTGCTTGAAGGATAGTGTGCGGTCGAACGTGACCCCCAGGAAGGTCGGCGTCGGTTCGTGTCGTAGTCTGGTGGTCCTCATGTGCAGGCAGGCCTCCCGTCTCGCCTCGTGAGGGTCGAGGGTGAAGACAGTGGCCACGGTCTTCTCCGCGCTGACCTCCATCTTCCAGCGGTCCGCCCACTTTAACAGTTCGTTGAGCGCCGCTTGGACCCTCGTCTCAGCCTCGGCGATGGTCCTCTCAGTGGCGAAGATAGCCAGGTCGTCTGCGAAGAGGGTGATCTCGACTCCCGGCGGGAAGTCGGTGGCGATATCATTGATGAAGAGAAGGAACAGGAGCGGCGAGAGCACCGCTCCCTGCGGCGTGCCCTCCCGCACGCAGCGGTAGCCTCCTAGCTGGCCGTTAAAGCGGACGCGCGCCTGCCGGTCCTCCAGAAAAGCACGGACCCACGCCACCAGGCAGCGCGGCAGTCCGAGGTCAGCCATCTTCCATAGGAGCCCGATGTGCCACTTGCGGTCGAAGGCCCGCTTGAAGTCGACCAGGGCCATGACCGTCCTCCTTCTCCTCTGAAATCCGTCCGCGACAGCCTGGGTGACTTTCATCACCTGGTCTTCCGTGCAGCGCGCCCGCCGGAACCCCGCCTGGGCCGGGTGCAGCAGGTTCCTCCGCTCGACCAGCCAGTAGAGGCGCGCCTGGACCAGCCGCTCGACCACCTTCCCCAGGCAACTGAGCAGGCTGACGGGGCGGTAGGAGCCGGGCTGGTCACGGGGCTTCCCTTTCTTGAGAATCGGCACGATTGTGCCCTTGCGCCAGATCGAGGGGAGTTCACCCCGGGCCCAGCTGAGATTCGCAAGCTCAAGCAGCTTCTCCCGCCCGGCGTCGCCGAGGTGCACGATCATCTCGTTGGTTACCCCGTCAGATCCGGGGGCCTTGCGTCCGGCGAGCTTGGAGATGGCCATGTCCAGTTCCCTTCTCCCGAAGGGGCTGCAGCAGCCAGTGCGGTTTCCATCGCAGCCCGCACATTGCCCTTTCATGAATTTGGTCAGGTCATGTCGGAACGGGCGGTCTTTCTTGACCCGTGGGGGGAGGTGGCTAGCCCCGGCGTACACCCTCATGAAGGCGTCCGCCTTACTCTTGTCTGAGGAGTAGGATTTAGCGCCAACCCGCAGTTCCTCATCTTGCCGCATGGGGGCGCCCTTGCCGTCCAGGGCCTTCATCGTGTCCCACACCTTTCTTGCATCGGTGCGGAGGCTCAGCTGGCTCGTGAAGTCGCGCCATGAGGCTCGGCGCGCCTCTACGATCAGCCTGCGAACTTCACGTTCTGCCTCTCTCCATGCCGCTCCCTGGCCGGGGTCGGTTCTGGCCAGGCCGCGCAGCTGGTTCCGGCGTCTGACAGCTGCATCCACCTCCTCATTCCACCACGGTTTAGGAGTCTTGCGGGCCCCTCTCGGGATCGCCGCCTCCGCCGCCTCCAGTATTACCCTTGTGAGCTCGTCGTTGGCTTCCCTCAGCGAAGTGTGCTCCGTCCATGGCGGCATTGCCCGAACGCCCTCCTCTACGCGGCGGTCGTACTCCGTCCAGTCCGCCTTCGCGAGGGACAGGCGGGGCCGCCGGCGACGACGCTGCTGCCGCGGGGCCCTCTCTCCGACCGTTATGTCCACGAGGATCGGTCGGTGGTCAGATGAGAGCGCATCCTGGGGGTGCCACGCGACCCGGCCCGCCCATCTGACGTGGTGCAACGTCACGTCAGGTGCGGACAGGGTGTAGGGCTCCGCCCTGCTCTGTCGTGTCGGCTCGCCGGTACAGAAGGTCGTCAGCCGGGTTAACCAGCTCTCCAGCTAGCGGCGCAGAGGTCAGTCACCGCACCGGGCGTATTGCACGGGGACCCTAACAGACGCCTCACTCCTTTCCCTCATCTCAGTTGTTCTTTCATTTTTTTATTATTATAAGTAATGGAGACAGACCAGAGCATTTTCGGTGCATTTATTAGGGTCATGTTACTCCAACGGGGTTGCGTTGTCGGCACAGTCCTGTCTGGTCTGTGTGCTGCGGCGATGCTCTGCCATCCGGTGACCCAACGCCACTGTCCGCTGACCGAGTGTCGGCTCTCTGCTAACCGTGTAACGTCTGTCCGTCAGGGTGGTGGCCGTGAACGCCTGTCGGACGGCGCCGGAGAGCAGCGCCGGCCGGCTGCTGTCACTGCTGGACCAGCTGCGGCTGCCGGACGCCGGAGCGCTGCCCGACTGGGGTCTACATCCTGGTATGTTACTGGGAGCGGCACGGTGTGTGTTGGGTGCTTCTGACGGTCAGTTGTAGTAACTGTTAGTTCCTCTACTGGCCACCAGGTGAAAAGCGTATTAGCTGTACAGCAATGTAGAGTTGCTTCAGCTTTGGCGTAAACTTTCTCCTCTTCCGCTCACCATTCACCACCAGAGTCAGCAGCGTCTCGGCTGGCGGTCCAGTCAGTCAGAGCGAGTGTCTTCACTCGCCACAGCGGGCCGGACCCATTACAGGGCAGCAGAGTTATCAGTTACCAAGCCTTGGCCTATAAAGAAAACCAGGAAATAGTAGCAATTGCATATATGTAATGATTCTACTCTATTACGTTTGAGCTAGCGAAGCGTATTCCTGTAACGTTTTTAATAGGCTTGTAAGTCAGCAACCGCTGGGCTGATTGACCTGCGTTACTCTTTGTTGCACGTAATCCTATCCCTTCCATCTCGTTATTGACTGCAACTGATGTATCTTGGTGAGTTATTGACTACAACTGATGTATCATGGTGAGCGTCGTGACACGTGCGACGTGAAGGGCCAAGAGTGTTCGTTATTCTGCTGCAGTAGCGATTTTGGGTTGCTCATATATCTTGAACCCTGAACTGCCACGCCGATTGCGCTCAAATTTGGTACACTGTTTGGGACTGGTTGATAGGGATGTGTTTTTTATAACTCGCATGTGATTTTTTATAGCGCGGAGAAAAAAGTAGGGATTGTTAGGGTTAAGCAGGGACTCACCGATGTTAGATCCCTCTCTGGGTCATTTCATAGGGGGTCACGGTCCTGACCCGAGATAGCTGAGCTGTGTCGCAGCCCTGACCTCAGACAGCTGATCTGTGCACGCCGTCGGCTCGGCCGTCAGTCGCCACAGCCGCTGACGCCAGTGTCCAAACAGCTCCCAACAATATCCGGCCCTGCGGGAGTGATCACCGGAACGGACTGCATGGTACAGGACGGGCTGGGAACACGTCAACTCCAGCATGACGTGTTCCCAGTGTACCTGCATGTAGTTTCTTTATTCCTCAGCAGTTGTCATCCCCTTGGCGTTAGTGTTTCGCGTCCCTCCATTGATCACTCCCGCCTCTGATGGCTTATCCTGCTATACAGGGTGTCTCACAAAAAGTGTACATATTTGTTTTGTAAATAGCTCCGTAAGTTAAAAACATACGTAAAAAACACAAATATCGCTGGAAAGCACAAAGCTTGCAAATTTATTCACATATCATTTGCACGTCTTTATATTCACATACCGAATCAGTTTCCCATACTCTAGCTATGCGCTCATTTTTTTAGATGCTCAAAATGACAGCCTTTGCGCTCAGCGCACGTGGTGGCGCGCCTCATGGTATCCTGGGCTACACGGGCGCATGTCTCTTTGGTTATCCCGCGTATGGCTCCTCTGATGGCCTTTTTGAGCTCGTCTAGCGTGTGCGGCGTCTTCACGTACACGACATCCTTCAGATACCCCCATAGATAGAAATCCATGGGGGTGAGGTCGGGTGAGTGGGGTGGCCAGCTGTGGGGGGCCCGCCTGGAGATCAGCCGGCTTCCCAGGCGCTCGGTCAGCCAGGCCAGCGTGGCTCTTGACGTGTGCGCTGGAGCGCCGTCCTGCTGGAACCATTGCAGGCAAATGGTGTCCGCGCACTTGCTGTTGAGAGACCGCCAAAAGCGCTTCAACACTGCCAGATAACGGTCTGAAGTCACCGTCACTGGTTCTCCGTCACCGTCTTCAAAGAAGATCGGTCCGATTATGCCCTGGGCGCTAAGCGCGCACCAGACCGTCACTTTTGGAGAATGTAATGGGACTTCCAAAGTCTTCTCTGGCGGGTGTTTGCCCCAGTGTCTGTGGTTTTGACGATTAGGTAAGCCGTGAAGGTAAAAGTGTGCCTCGTCGGACCACCAAATGTTGCCGATGAAACTGGGGCAAGACGAGCACTTTCCTAAAAACCAACGGCAAAACTCCAACCGTTGTAGGCAATCAGACTTGGAAAGCTCTTGAGATGTTGATAACCTGTATGCCTTAAGCTTCAGGTCCTTCCTAAGAATCCGATGCGTGGAGCAGCGGCTGAGTCCAACTTGTTGCGCAAGGTGCCGCACGGACACTCCAGGCTTTTCCTCAACTCGCCGAATGACTTGTCCGATTTTCAAAGGTGTTCGGGCAGTTATCTTGCGGCCGCTGTTTCCAGTGTTTTGATTTCCGACTGTTCCGTGAGCCAAGAAATGTTCAGTAAGCCGTTTTATTGTGTTTGCCGGCGGTTTCTCTCTTATTGTAGGGAAATGAGCCCTAAATTTCCTCTGAGTCAATACCAGGGAACCGGTTTGAAGGTAAAATTTCACGATTATTTTCCTTTCCTCTTCACTTAATAAAGGCCGGAACACAGCTGTTAAGCTTGCAAATCGCGTCTCGCTTCTCCCATTGCAATACATGGCATATTTTCAGCTCCCAACACGCAGGTCGTCTCGCTTTTACGCCGCGAAATCACGCCGGATCCCGCTCGGAAAACGCGAGCGAAACGCGAGCGAAACGCAAGCAAAATCAGTCCGGCGCGGGTTGCAAGCTGAAAAGTTGAATCTGTTTCAACTTTTCAGCTTCTCTGCTCGCGAAATGCAAGCGTAATAGCGTCAGTAACCATGGAAACCAAATAAAGCACCTTGGCTTACGGCAATTTTAACTAAATACCGGCGTGGCCTCCTGCTTTCAGCACATCGGTATTCATATGATTGACAATTTGATACGTACAATGTATTAAATTGTTTAGTTTTTATATTTCGATGTTTAAAGAAGTCTCAACACGTATCTTGTACTGCGGTCAACATAAAATGAGGAATCCGTGGATTTTTTTTTAAACCTCCCCTTCGTAATTTTCTTCAAAATCAGTAAAACATAAATTTGATTAGAAAATGGTAACTTTTACTTCCGTTCGAAAAATTATATGCCTGGCATGTAGATTTCGGGCTGTAGACAAATTTTTACATTGTGGTCCCATTGCTTAGGATGTTCAGCGTTTTCAAGAGTAATTTCATGTATTTCCGTAAAACCATAACGACTTTGTAGACAAAACTTCAGAATGGCAATGCGGGGTAATTTTGCCGGTGCTAGTGGAACAGCTTTGACGGTGCTCTCAGGATCGCTAAGCTGGAGCGGCCGACTTGATAAGCAGTAGCGGCGAAACACCTTCAATTAAGGGGGGGGGGGGCACTGCCCATTCTTTCCATGCAACACCTATAGGGCTAATGTTAAAATGGCAAAATCAAGGGGGGGCACGGTGCCCCCCTCCGTTTCCGGTTCCGCCACCTATGTAATGATAAGGTCGTCGTCTCGTACCGAGCTGGTTACTGGTTAGGTTTATAGCCGTTAGCGGTTGCATTGCGGCACAGTCTGTCTCCTAGGGGCTCATCAAGGCACTGCGCAAAGCAGCACGACGAAGTTGCTAGGGATCTGCTCAAACCAAACTGATAGTCACATCTCCAGCTAGTATAGGTAAACACTATTAACAACTCGTTTGCAGACATCGGAGGCCTATGAGTTGTGAGGATTTGAGACTGAGTTGAGTAGTTTTTTTGATTGCTAAGAATTTTTGATTGAAATTAGTCGATTATTTCCTTACTAGAATAAACAGTTAACGTTTTTCTCACCACAAATAAAATTCAAATGTTTGATTTAGCAGTGTATGCTAAGGAAGCGCATTTTCAGTTGTGCAGGAAAATGCTGAAATAAGACCTGAGTCAAAATCATTCGAAGATAAGTCCGACATCGAGTCAGCCTAAAAATGCGTAAAGGACACACATGACACATTGCTGGCGCTGAAGCTAACTTCCCCGTAACATAAAATCCAAGCCTCAAATTAACATCGGCCAAATTGCTCTACCCCACCGGCCAAATAATCCTGCTCGCGGGGCAATTTAGCCGCTTTGCAGACCTTTGTAGAACGACAAAATTCAGCCATAAGTAGTTGTTCTATCACTTTCAGCTTGCTGTATAAGAAAGTAAAATGAATGCTACACCTGCCAGCCTTGAGAGAGTGCAGAAGTATGTCGCCAATTTCGAGCTAAAGCGCTTCCTAAAAAAGCGGCTAAATTACCCCATCCGTTTTAGTGGTAAAAACAGGGAGTTGATTTTTCCCCCGTTGACTTATAATGGGGAGGTCGAGAAATTGACCTGACCTTAGGTCATCGATATAAAAATTCCGAGATAAACAAATTGTAGCTACTAATGACCTTATAACACCCTGCGACTTTCAAATGCCTCCGACATCTACTGTAGCTCTGGCACGGTGACAAAGTTGCAAAAAAGTGACTTGAGGTTGGGTCATTCAAAGTGACCTGGTGACCTGACCTTAAAAGTTAGGAGGTTCAAACTTGCACACCATGTGTAAAATTGATGAGAGAATAGTCGTACCAAATTTCGCGCGCCGCGGTTTTACCGCTATTCGCGAAAATACTCAGGGGGGGGGGGGGTGGATACCCGCCCCCCGTCGGTACGCGTGTTATTTTTTTTTATTCTGTAGGCATTAACCCTCGCCGGCCGAGGGGTTGCTATCGCGAAACACATCATATCATTCACATATCATTAACCTTGACCTAACTTGACCTGAAATGACCTCAGCAGCAAAAATCTGGTCGGACAGTGTGACAAAGAGGTTCTAGCTGGCTTGGCATCACAAAACGGCATCGTCATCGGTACCTATATGATGAGCAGCGCACTTGATATCCAACGGTGACCCAAAACAGCAACATTTTTTAGTTTGACCTGACCTGGAATGTCAATGACTGACCTGAGAAGGTAAAACTGGGTATCATTGGATTTGTCTCTTCCCGGGGGATGGCAAACCCCCCCCATGTGCGCGGGGGATGGCAACCCCCCCCCCATGTGCGTTCTAGGATGGGAAAATGGTATGTGCGAGCGAGGGTTAAGTATATCCTGTGATTTGCATAACGCAAAAGGAGAAACATGTAGTTTACTTACGGATGGTAATCGTTGGATTATTAGATTGAATGAATTGCTAGATTAGATTGAACGATAACAGTTTTTAGATTTCCAAGAGCGGTGTTGTATTCGTTTGAAACTTCTGAACAACCGATTGTGACCATGATACGTGGCAAACAAATACTGACTAAAATACTAAAATTGAATGAACAAATTATAGTTAAGTTCCAATGTGGCATGATGAACTACCTGTGTGGCATGGCGTCAACTGTTTTTAAGGAATTTCCTACAAAAGAAAGTAACATTTAACCTGTGCTGATTTTAATCAATGATCGAGGAGAACGTCATTTAAAATACCAAAGCTAAAAAAAAATCATCGAAAGAACGCCGCATAAAATTTTGTCATGAAACAGACGAATGGATATGCTAAGATGTCACGTGCAAAGGTCAAGTGTAATCAATAATCAACGCGTTTCAGCCGCGAGTTGGGAGCGCAAAGCGTTTTCCAAGCGGGACGCGTTTTCGACGCGAGTTGTGAGCTGAATTGCAAGTGAAAACACAGCGGACGAAGCGATTTCCGCGCTTGACGCGAGTTCGACGCGATTTGCAAGCGAGTGCTGTGTTCCGGCCTTAAAGGGACCATCCCACCTTAACATTAGTTTTGAGTTGAGATAGCCAAGTTTGCGGCCAGGCTCAGAAACCACCATTTATCCTGGTCGCAACCCCCGCAGCTTTATGGTGTTCAAGAAATTTCTTCCCTTTACTTACAGGGTGGGACCAGCTTAGTCCCTATCTCTTAACCATTAGCGGTTTTTTGATGACGTCAGCAGTCATTTCAACGCCCGCCATTCCTTGAACCCGAGTTTTGCTGACCTTGAGCTCCCTTTTTTATCAACGTGAAATCCGTCGTCGGCGCTGAGAAAGCCTATTGCTTTTCATTTTAATTTGAATATTAGAAGATACCCACCACTGGAACTTGGACTGATATTATACCAAGGCCGAAGATGATCAAGCTGCCTGCTATATCTGGAGCTTGGTGTTCAACTTCAACATGGAATAAAAAACAAAATATCAAAGCAAACTGGATATGGTACCGCAAGTTAAAGTCCAAAGAAATTTGAAGAGCTGACAATTGACATTAATTCTTTTCCTGCAAGGTTTCCATATGGAGATCACAGTCACACCATGAAGAAATATTTTTGATGTTAACAGTTGAAAGGGGATTTATCTTCCAGTTTTGACGAAAGACGCTGCTGACTGTCTTTGGAAAAGGATGTCGGCATGAGGTGCAATTGTGCTTGTGAAGTGGTTATAACTGGTCTTTTCACAGTATTAAATTAAATGTGCCATTGCAGCCAAGTGTGTTATCATGTAAGGTAAAATCAAAACTACAATGTTGGTTTTACGAGCATTGAGAAGGCTGGTAGGTAACACCTGCCTGTGCTCGTAAATCATGCTGCCAGAGTATTCTAAATTAATTTTATCATACACTTTTGTTGTCCAGAATGGTTGCACTATTGTTTGGTATCATATTATTCCATGTAAATATGGTAGTGTAAAGTCCGACCAACATGTTACCAGATTTGAAGCTGTTACGTTACCTAAGTACCTGTTTTTTACTGGCGTGGTGAATGTCACCTGGATTTTGTTTTGAGGTGCAGACCTAGTAACTCTGACTACATGGGTTTGAAGCTATTATCTATTCTGTTTTTACTGGCCTGGTGAATGGCGACTGATGTTGTCCGTGGATGGCACTGAAACAAATTTTGAGTGTTTTGTACAGTGTTTTAATACAATGCTGAGGGCTGAAAGTTGTCTTGTTTAGAGTGGTGAAAGTTCAGGATATGCCAGCCACCATGGTGGGTCAGAGTTAAATGTGTTGCAGTCAGTTCGGCTTCGGCAAGCACACGGATGGGCATACGCATCAAGACCTGCTCTGCCTTACTTTCAGCCAATTTTACCTAGGTAAGTCTTTTCTTTTTTCTGCCAAAAGCTATGACATTGTGAATTTCAGCACTGTGGCCTGTGTGTAGCTTTCAGGAAAGCAATTCTAAATAAAGCTCTGATAAAGTGCAAAATCAGCAATGCAGCCCTCTATTACATTTTCTACAACATCTTACTTGTTCCTTGCACGGAGAGAAAAATGCAATGTTATGAATTCGTTTATTCACATAATTTGACAAGCATGCAGTTACCTGCTACTACCACTGCACAAAACAGAGCAGAAAACATCAGTTGATCAAACACAAGACATAACAGAAGTTTACAACATAGGGCTGCCGAACCTGCTTCCTCCCACCACAGTTGATGCCATTTCCTAGCCTGGCTTGATGTGAGCACTGAATAGCTGCTTTGTCTAATTACAGCTCACTACCATTCAACTTAAACTACTCTCTTTAAAGTAAGAGTGAGAGCGTTCAGTGTTCATAGCAGCTCGACAGACGACAGACAACATACATCTTGACAAACCAACCAGTATTTGATTTGGGTAATGATTTATGTGCTTGTTGTATCATGGCCAAACTACTTTAACAGCAATAATCCCTGTTTCATCTTGATCTTGCTTTTATTTCCATTTGAACTCAGATCTTGAAACAATCATCTGAAGTGATATCAGATACTGGCTTCTGTTTCTCTTGAAAGCAAGTTAAGACAACAATGATAAACTAAGGCAGGAGATGTGAGTTGTGGCAGTAGATTTTTGATTCAACATATGTCAACCTTATATTGCTTGAGACCTCTGTGACAGACAAACAAATATTTATAGTTTTTTGATAGTTTGGATTCTTGGCTTGATTTAGCACATCAGCTGTGAACCTTGACTTTGAAATCACATAAATGTCATGGTACCCGAACGAATCCTCGCATGACCTTTCTTCGTAGCACAATTTTTCGTCCGCATTTCTTCGTCTACAAATCTTCGTCGGTGCATTTATTTGTCACTCAATGCTTACTCTTGCATATATTTGCGTTGAAGAAGAAATGCGAGCCGATTTTCATATACCCTGGTGCGAGACAAAGTAATGCGATAGGTACGAATAAATGCCCTGACGAAGATTTGCAGACGAAGAATTGCGATACGAAGAAATGCCATAAGAATTGTCCTGGAATCCTTTATTGGCCATCATATATTGACCTTGATAAGATAAACGCATCATTCGCGCAATATTTGTCGCACTTTGATACCAAACTATTGCTTCCAAATGCCGACGTAAAGAAAACCTTTATGTGACGTCATAGAAACAGCGGATTTCCCAAAAAGTAAACAAAAATAAAAGTCTTATATCTCGAAAACGGGTGAATATTTTCCGGTAAAATTTGGTAGATGTTCATTTTCGCTCTTTGTGATTCACGCTACATCACTTTTATGCCAATTCATTAACTTTTTTGAAGGTGGGAGGGTCCCTTTAACTGTCTCATGACTCTCACTAACAAATTGTATGTCAAATAAATTTGCACGAGCTAAGCTTCAATTTAAGCCTGCATTTGACGTGAGCGCGTGCTTATATGCTGAAATATCTTCATTTTAAATCTGTACACTTTTTGTGGACACCCTGTACAGGGCCGGATATTGTTTGGAGCTGTTTGGACACTGGGGTCAGCGGCTGTGGCGACTGACGGCCGAGCCGACGGCGTGCACAGCTCAGCTGTCTGAGCCCTGAGGTCAGGGCTGCGACACAGCTCAGCTATCTCGGGTCAGGACCGTGACCTATGAAAGGACCCAGAGAGGGATCTAACATTGGTGACTCCCTGCTTAACCCTAACAATCCCCACTTTTTTGTCCGCGATATAAAAAAAACACATGCGGTTAGAGTACCTCTGTCGAATTAATTAAAGTTTATTATGTCAAAGTTTCAAAACATCAATCCGGTCTGCATGTCTGACTGCTCGCAGAACGGTTCTAGAGGCAGTGTCAGCGCGCGCGGAACGGTCCTCAGATATGTCCACTTTCAAGCGCGGAACGGTCCTTCTGCGCCACCAGACTCCTCTCCCTCTCCCCTCCCCCTGTCCGCTGGTCTATGTCAGACACCAGTACACCACTGACCTCCCCTACCCTCTCCTGACCTTCTCAGGTGCCAGCTGAGACGCTGGTCGGCCTACAGAACCTGCTCGTTCACCTGTGGGACGTCTCGGCAGAGAACGCGCACGTCTACCAGTACCGACTCTGGGACGCTAAGAGGGTCAAGGTGGAGACCGCCCAGAACAGGGTATGTAACACAGACCGTAACACAAGCCGTAACGCAGGTCGTTACACAGGGCGTAAAATAGATTGAACACAGACCGTAACATAGATCGAACACAGACCGTAACACTGGCTGCGTACGTGCGGGCACTCGGCCGGCCGGAACTGGGCTGGATCCGTTGGGCAATGAACAGGTGCTTTCTGTGACAGCGTCACCGCTGCAGGTCAGTCAGGGACACACAGACACTGCACCCGGCGCCCTTGTGCATGGTACAGGGCTCGCGGATTTTAGCGGTAGGTTTTGCACCTAGAAAATTTAGTGTACTTCAGGTTATATCTGATATAATGTGAGTTCTTTATTCCACGTCTGCGATTGCGCGCCCACTTGGCGCACAGCCAACCAGGACACATCCACGCCCTGCGCGGGCCGGCGGCCGACTGCCGCACAACCGGCGACCGGTTTCCACCTGGCGGTCGCTAACTGAACTACGCGTAGCCAGGCTCACGATACAACACCCTGCCCCCCTGGATTTGAGTTCGAACATCGAACTATCAAACATAACTTACTCAACCTGCGAGCCACCAGAAACTAGTCAAATCCAGTCCGGTCACTTACAGCGTCAACACTGCCGCCTATTTTAGTGCGATCACTGACATCGCTCACATCCGTGCGATACGAACATAACTACAAATTCACTGACTTTAGAGTCGCGCACGTCTGCCCTTACACTGCTTATCAATCTGTACTTCCAAACGATAATAACTAATCAGTCATCACCCTTCTCGGCGGTACAAATTGACCCACACTTTCCCTGGCCAATCACATCTGTTATCCACCTTATCGATGGCACCTATTGACACACGGAATCACATATTCTTCCGCTCGATCCTTCCGCCCGATCACATCTCCGTAAAATCACGTATTTTCCCACCCGATCACATCTCAGTTATCCACCTCCTCGGTGGCTGAGAGTGACGCACGGACAACCGCCGCCGCACCTCTGCCGGCGGTCCTTTACAATCGCCGCCGCGCGCGCCATGTCCTGTCCCACCGGCGCCGCTCACCACTCCCGGCGAAGCGTTAGGCTTGCTACCGCGTGCGCCGCCGGTCCCACCAGCACCGCTCACCGCTGCCGGCGGTCCGTCAGTAGCGCCACCGCGCGCGACCTGTTCCTTCGGCCTCGCTCACCGTCTCTCCACCGCTCGCACGAGGGCGACCAGCCCGATACCGGTCCGCTGCGTCGCCGCGCACCTCACCTGCCCTATCGGCACTGCTCGCAACCGCTCCGCCGCCCGTACGAGTACGGTCGTTCCGATGCCAGTCCGCTGTGCCGCCGCTGCACTCGGTGACTGTCTGACTGCTCCCGAGGACTGTCACCGCTCGGCTGTCTTCTCCGTCGCCTCCGCTGGCGCCGGCACCGACCCCGCCGAGCGCCACCGGTACAGCCGTCCTAGCGCCTTCGCTAGAGACCCCGCCGGCACCGCCGGGCGACACCCGCACGGCCGTCCTCGCACCACCGCTGGCGCCAGCACCGGCCTCGCCGAGCGCCGCCGGCATGACCGTCCCAGCGGCCGCCTCCCGCTGATTCCGGACCTGCTCCGTCGGATCAGTCCGATCTGAGCCGCTGCAGCCTCCGCTCCCGGCGCCGCCGCAGTCCCGACGGACCCGGCTCCTAGCGCCGCCACCGTCCCGACGGATCCGGCTCCCGGCGCCGCCGCAGTCCCGACGGACCCGGCTCCCAGCGCCGCCACCGTCCCGACGGATCCGGCTCCCGGCGCCGCCGCAGTCCCAACGGACCCGGCTCCCAGCGCCGCCGCGGTCCCGACGGACCCGGCTCCCGGCGCCGCCGCAGTCCCACCGGACTGGTCTCCCGGCGCCGATGGCGTCCCGCCGGCCTGATCTCCCCGCGCCGCTGGCGTCCCGCCGGCCTGACCTCCCGGCGCCGCCGGCGTTCCGCCTGTCTGACCTCCCGGCGCCGCTTGTGTCCCGCCGGCCTGACCTTCCGGCGCAGCTGGCGTCCCGCCGGCCTGACCTCCCGGCGCCGCTGGCGTCCCGCCGGCCTGACCTCCCGGCGCCGCTGGCGTCCCGCCGGCCTGACCTCCCGGCGCCGCTGGCGTCCCGCCGGCCTGACCTCCCGGCGCCGCTTGTGTCCCGCCGGCCTGACCTTCCGGCGCAGCTGGCGTCCCGCCGGCCTGACCTCCCGGCGCCGCTGGCGTCCCGCCGTCCTGACCTCCCGGCGCCGCTGGCGTCCCGCCGCCTACCAGCGCGCCGGCGCCCCCCAGCGTCCCAGCGCTCGCCAGCGACCCGGTACCCGCAGACTGCCGTGTCCCGGCGTCCGCTGTTCCCGCCAGCGTCCCGGCGCTCGCCAGCGACCCGGTACCCGCAGACTGCCGTGTCCCGGCGTCCGCTGTTTCCGCCAGCGTCCCGGCGCTCGCCAGCGACCCGGCGTCCGCCTCCTCCGTAGGTGTCACGGCGCCCGCGCCCAGCCGCATCCCGGCGCCCACAGACTTCATCGGTCCGGAGCCTGCCGGCGCCCCGGCGCCCGCCTGCCTCCGGGCTCCGGCGCCCGCCCTCATCACCGGCGTCCTGGCGCCCGCTGCTCACTCCGCTGGCGTCCAGGCGCCCACCGGCTCCATCGTTCTCCACTTGCGGCAGCAGCGCACACGGTACGGGTCGCGGTGGTAGCCGCCGCGGCACAGCGCCCGGCTTTAGGGTCAGGTGCGCGCGCTGCTCCATCGTGCCGAGGCCCCCTGCAAACACTGCTGCGTGCGCCGCCGTCACTGAGCTCAGCGTCCGCCCGCCGCTCACTTTGCTGGCCTCGCTGACCTGCAGCAGCGACCGCCAGTCCAGACGTATTTCACGCAGCCAGTCGCGCCCCAGCAGCGGGTGGTGTCGGAGCTGACTGCTGACAACCACGTTCAGCCGCTTCCGCTGGCCGCCATACTCCGCCTGCACGGTCGCCTCGCCGCGGACCGGCACCGGCTGACCCGTGAACGAGCGTAGCTGCATCTTCGACGGTCTCAGCTTCAGTCCCGGGATGCTGCCGTCCGCCACGATCGACACTGGTGACCCGGTGTCAACCAGCATCTCAGTCTCCCGGCCGTTGACAGACAGAGTTACCAGTGGCAGCCGGTCCTGGCTCGTCAGCTGCGCCACCGTCATCACGACATCCTCCTCCACGGACGCCACCTGTCCGATTCCTGGACAGTCCCGCTTCAGGTGTCCAGTTCTGCCACATTTGAAGCACCTCCTCTTCTCGAGCGGTCCGCCGCGTCTGCTGTCTCGCCGACCGCCGTCTGCCGGGCCGGGCGGGCGAGACACTCCGCGCTGCTGCACCGCTCCTGCCGCCGGAGGGCGCGCCCTCTCCGGCGCCGAGTCCGCCCTGTACGTCGGACAGTCCCGCCGCCAGTGTCCCCGGCCTCCGCAGCCGAAGCACGAGCCCGGTCCCGGGCGCTCGGCCGGCCTGGCCGTCTCCGCCCGCCGCTGGCGTCTCACCACCTGGACTGCCTCCCCGTCCGTCGCAGCCGGCACCGGCGCCCCTGACAACCGAGTCGTCAGGTCCATGACGTCCCGGTGGGCGCGTGCCGTCCGCCGGACATCCTCCAGGTTGAGTTCGTCGCCCTTCAGTGCCGCTTCCCTCACCAGCTTCCGCTGCAGCTCGCCTCGGCTGCCCAGGACGCAGCGGTCTCGCAGCTCCCGGTTCACCTGCGCCGGCTCGTAGCCGCAGCGCAGGATTTGGGTCCGTAGCCTGGCCAGGAAGTCCTCCAGGCTTTCCTCCGGCTCCATTGTCATTCCTTGGAATTTCCCTCGTTCAGCCACGACGTTATTCCTTGGCACCAGGTACCGTACCAACTTCCTTTTTAGCCGGGTGAACTCGTCTTCCTCCGGTCCTTCTGCCTCCTCTTCCGGCAGGGAGTCGCTGACATCGGCTATGTCAGGCCCCACCAGGTGTAGCAGCACGGCGCATCGTCTGGTAGGCCCTTGGATGTCCATAGCGACCATGTAGCGCTCCAACGCTCGCAGCCATTTCTCGAAGTCCGTGCCTGCCCGGTACGGCCCCGCAGACACCAGCTGCATGCCCGTTGGATCCATCACGCTGCCGTGCTCTCACCAGCGCGTCGTTCCTCCGGCCGGCCCGCCGCCGCTCTCTCTCTTCTGCGCGGTCGCGGACCGCGCCTTAAGGCGCGGCCGGCGGGGGCGGGTCGGTGGCGACCTGCACCCGCCCCACTCTCTTCAGATAACTGATGATGTGTTGGGCCGGCCCCGAGAGCACTTCCGCCAGGGTCGGACAGTGCCCCCAGAAGCCGGCCCTCGCCGCCACGTGTGCAGGGCACCCGGCCAGGAGGTGCTCCACGTCCTCCTCCTCCTCGCCGCAGGCTCGGCAGGTCGGGTCTTCGACCAGGCCGAGGCGATGAGCTGTGGCTCGCACCAGTGGGCAGTAGCCGGTGCGAAGCTGGGACAGGGTGGCCTGGCCCCACCTGTCCAGCTCATCGTGGCTCGGAGTAGGTTCTCGATGTGGGTGCCGCTGCGCCCTTGCGGAGGCCAGCTCCGATGTCCAGCGACGGATGGCTGTCCGCGCGCTGGAGAGGTCGATCGGGGCCTCCTCTTGAGCGCAGTCGGCGGCGGCTTGATTGGCGAGGCGGTCGGCTGCCTCGTTGCCGGCGAGGTCGGCGTGGCCCGGGACCCAGTGCAGGGTGATATCCTTCCCTGCGGCTGTCAGCGCGTCTATTAGGCCCCAGACGCGCTGACCGATGGCCGACTGTTGGTCGTCCGGGCCGCGGCTAAGTAGCTGGAGCCCCGACCGGGAGTCTGTGCAGAGCAGCACTCTCTTGATGAGTGCTTTAGAGGGGGCCGGTAGCTCATGGAGACACGTCAGGGCCTCCGTCATTGCCACCAGCTCCGCCCTCATACTGCTGCACACTCGACCGGCCGGTGCCACGCACTCTACTGTGCGTCCCTCGCGGTGAAGCTCCAGGATCGCTCCACCGCCGCCTTGGATGGTGCCTTCCTTGGCGGATCCGTCCGACCAGATGGTACAGTCTGGATCGGGGACGAGGGCCAGCGCCGCTAACGCCGCCTCCTTTCTCTTTTCCGGCAGGTCTGTCCTCCTTGTGGGCTGCGGCAGGTCCAGCACGAAACGGACGGCGTCTCCACAGTGGTGCCAGGGTGGTGCGCCCTGGTAAAGTGCCAGGGGCTCCACTGGGAGGTCGCTCAAGCCCGCCCTGTCGCAGACCCACCTACCGACCCGACGGAAGCATGGCTTGAATGAGAGGGTCGCGTCTTCGTCTGCCGGTGGCGGCGGTGGCAGACCCGCCTCTTCGGCAGACGTCACCGCGCGCCTCCATGCCTCGTGGGCCCGGTAGCGGAGTCTCGGTGGTGGCGTCTTGTCCAGTAGGTTGCGAGCGGGGTCTCCCGGAGGTAGACGGACTATGCGCGCGTACTCGCCGGCTGCTAGCTCCTTGGCACGGAGTGATAGCGGAGGGAGGCCTGCCTCCGCCACCAGGGTCTCCTTATCCGTGAGCTTGATGCAGCCGGTAATCAGGCGCGCACATTTCCGCTGCTCTACCTCCAGGCGCTCGCGGACAGCCGGTGCCGCATGGGTGAAGTAGATGGCCGCCCCGTAGTCGAAGAGGGAGCGCACGTAGCTCTTGTAGGCGATGCGGAGTGTGCTACGGTGGCTTCCGTAGCTCCTTCCGGCAATCGCTGACAGGCAAGCACGGCGCTTTGCCATCTTCTCTCTGAGGGCGGCGATGTGGGCGGCGAAGGTCAGCTGGCAGTCCAACTTCAGGCCGAGGAAGGTGGGCGTCTCCTCGTAGCCTAGCGGATGGTCGCAGAAGCTGAGCTGGGGCTTGACCTTGCCGCCGCACTCCTTGGGGTCCAGCGTGAAGGTGGTCATCACGCACTTGGATGGACTAGGTTGGACCTTCCAAGTCTTCACCCAGCGGCTGACCTCGTCCAGGGCCGGTTGGAGCCTGTCCGCACACTCCTGCAGAGAGCGGCCCGTCGCGAGAAGGGCCACATCATCCGCGAAGAGGGAGACCGTTGGGCTCGAGTCTCCGGCCCGGAGTTGGTCGTCGATGTCGTTGCAGTAGATGAGCCAGAGGAGAGGGGCGAGCACGCTGCCCTGCGGCAGGCCCTCCTGGAAGACCCGCCACCGGGAGGCTGTCGTACCCCATCTCACTCTAGCGCGCCGGTCGCTGAGTAGGGCCCTGATCCAGCGTGTGGCGCAACCCGGCACACCCAGTCGCCGCATCTTAGCGTACAGCGCATCCCGCCACACCCGGTCGTACGCTCGCGCGTAGTCCAGGAGGACGAGGATGGCTCGCTGCGGTTTCTTGGACTCGAAACCGTCAAAGATGGTCTGGGTGACTCGGGCTAGCTGGTCCAGTGTAGAGTGGCCCCTCCGAAAACCGGCCTGGTTTCGGTTCAGCTTTCCGGCGCGCTCGAGCCAGTGTTGGAGGCGATGCTGCACGAGTCGTTCAGCGAGCTTTCCGATACAGCTTAGCAAGCTGATCGGTCTGTAGCTGCCGGTCTCGTTAGGCGGTTTCCCTTTCTTGGGAATAGCGACTATTTCCGCCGCCCTCCATGACGCGGGAACCTCCCCGGTGCGCCAGCTCCAGTTCAGCACCTCCAGCAGATGGCGTTCCGCTGAAGGGCTGAGTTGGTGGAGCATGTCGTTGGTCACTTGATCGACCCCGGGGCTGCGTCCCTTCCGCAGTTTCCTGATGCCGAGCAGGAGCTCTCTGCGGGAGAAGGGCGAGCAGAAGGCGTCGCGACCGCCGTTGCAGCACGTCTGGCTCGTGGCTCGTCTAGCCTCGATCTTGATGGAATGATCTGAGGTCTTGTCCTTGGGCAGGCGGGACACCTGCGCGTAGGCCTGGCAAAAGAGATCTGCCTTCTCTTTGTCAGTGACGGCTGGTCTCGTCGGTTGCGCAGGTTGTCCCTCCGTGCCCGGTCTTGAGATGGCTACGGCCGGCTTAGCTGGAGGACGCCGGCCGTCCATGGTGCGGATCAGGTGCCACATGTCTCCGTCCGGCTTGAGGTCTGCCGCCTTTTGACGGAAGAAGGCGGTCTTCTCGTTGTCCACGACTTTGTCGGCCGCTGCCCGCTCCTCCTGGTAGCGCAGGACGTCCGCGCGAGAGCGGCTACGGGATGCAGCTACCCGTGCCTCTTCCCGTCGATCGGTTGCGTCCTGGCAGGCTTGGTTCCAGAAGGGCGGGCGTCGCCCTCGGCCGTTTCCGAAGGGGATGCTGGCCCTGGCCGCCCGCAGGATAGTGGCTGCTAGCCTGCTGGCGGCCTCGTTCAGGGAGGATGGCTGGGCCGACCAGGCGTTGATCAGCTGATCCAGCTCCTCCCGAAACTTGGGCCAGTCCGCACTCCGGTGGGAGAACCGGCCTCGGCCTTCCCGTCGTGGACGTTGCACAGACGAAGACAGTGTGACGAGGATCGGCAGATGGTCAGAGCCGATTCCTCGCTGCGTCACCCAGGTGACGTCTCTTGATCGGAGGAGGTCCCTGGAGGCCAGTGAGACGTCTGGTGCAGAGACTCCGCCGGTGCTGGGGTTTTGCCTGGTACACCCGCCGTCATTGAGGATGGTCATGCCGTTGTCGACGGCCCAGTCCTCAATGGCCTCTCCGAGTGCTGTCTCGGGCTGGTAGGTGTCCCAGCTGAGGCTGTGTGCGTTGAAGTCACCGCACACCACGGCGGGGTGCTCCAGTCTGATCCCGTCCGGCTGGAATCCCTGCTCCTGGGTGCCCTGGCCTGTTGTCCAACGCGCTGGAGGTGCGTAGATGTTGTAGACCGACAGGCCAAGGGTCTTTGACGCATGCACCGTCACCGAGACACAGTAGGTGTTGGGGTCTGGTCGGGTGGGGCGGTACGGAGAGGGGTTGACACTGTACGGGATATCGTCCCTCACCAGTGTCAGAACACCCCCTTGACCCTTGGGGGCGGGTGGCGGTCCGGCTACAGGACGTTGCCGCGTCGCTGCGCCTGTTGGTGCCGACCCCGAACCCCCTCCGGGTCCCGCCTCCGTTTCGCCGTCTCGCACCCCGGCGTCTCTTCTCTCCGGGCTTGCTGTGCCAGCGGAGGACGCCACTTGCTCAGGGTGGGCAGCGACTGGAGGGGGCTTCGCACCGGCCCTCACCTCGCACCGCCTCTTGCTGCGACAGCCGCAGCACCAGTTCTCGCGGTCGTTCTTAAAGCGAGTCCGACACGCGGCTAGTGCGGCGGCGGCAGGCTGTGCGGCGGGCGAAGCGCCGTCGGGTCGCTCCGGCCTGCTGCTGGCAGGTCTCGGTGCCGGGGGCCCTGGTCGCCCCGGCTCCGGTGCGTCCCGTTGGCGCACAACCAGACCGAAGATGCCGGTTGGGGCTCCAAGGGTGGCATTCGTTGGGGCGGCTGTCTGTGATCCTCGTGGAGGTGGTGGTCCTCGTGGAGGCGGTGATCCTCGTGGAGGCGGTGGTCCCCTTGGACCCGTGGTAGTAGTGGCCGGGGGAGCGGGGGGCACTCTCGCCCCGCACCGCTTTTTCTGTAGGCATCCCCGGCACCACAGGTCCTTTTGCTGGGGACCAAGACGCGCCCGGCAGGTCTCGCCTCTTGGTGTGCCGCCCTCATCGTTGCCTCCCATGGAGCCCGTGTCTTCCTGCCGCCGCCGCCCTCCGATGACCGGGCTGGAGGTCGGGGCCCCTGGCGCCCCTCCCGCCGCCGCAGTCACATCGGGGGCGGCGACGGCTGTCGCCGATGGTCCGGTGGTCCATGTCCGGCGAAGGTCGCACCCCCTGTGGCTCCTGCACCCCCGGCACCACTGCGTGCGGTCCAGCAGTGATGTCCGGCATGCTCGGGGGAGCGCAGCTCTGGGGGGCAGGCTCGTCTTCTCCTGGGTTTCCCCCGTCTCGCAGGGCCTCTCGGGTCGGCCCGTGTGGACGGGGGGGCCCGCCCCCAGGCCAGCAGTTCTGGTGCTGGCCTCTGCTCCCTCGAGCGTCTCCGCCGGTGCCTGTGGTGGTGGTGGGCACGGCGATAATACCGGCGTCGGGGGTGCTTCCGCCTCAGGGGGAGGGTCCTGAGCCGGCGTCCAGTCTTCGCGCGCGGCGATGTTGTAGCCGGGGAAGGCCGGCGTCTCTTGGCTCGCGCTGAGCTTGGTTTCCTGCAGGAGGACCAGGTGCGGGCGCTCTGAGGCTAGCCTTGCTCTGAGCTCGGTGAGCCGGGGGTAGATTCCGTTGCAGTTCAACTGCATGATCCTGAGTTCCCCCGGCCCACCTTCCCGCCCGGTCTCCGGCAGGTCGCGCTGAGCTGTCTGTCGGCGCCGGCTCCCCCGGCGTGCCGCGCGCGCTGAGGCATCGGCTTCCCCCCGGCCAGTGGGGCCAGGGTTCGACTCGATGTCACCGGCTCGGAGTCGTATGAGGGCGAGGTACGCCGGTCTACCTCGCCCCCCGGCCGAAAACCCTGGTTCCGGTCCGACTGCTGTTTGGTGTTCTGTCGTGGTGGCGGCAGCTGAAGAGAGTCCGCGTTTTGGAGGCACTTCGCCCCCTCCGTCGAGGGGGGCATCGACCCCACGGGCAGGGGGCCTCCATGTCGACCCCGCCGCCGCTCCACCGGTCGGCCCGCCGCCGCTCCACCGGTCGGCCCGCCGCCGCTCCACCGGTCGGCCCGCCGCCGCTCCACCGGTCGGCCCGCCGCCGCTCCCCGGTCGGCCCGCCGCCGCTCCACCGGTCGGCCCGCCGCCGCTCCACCGGTCGGCCCGCCGCCGCTCCACCGGTCGGCCCGCCGCCGCTCCACCGGTCGGCCCGCCGCCGCTCCACCGGTCGGCCCGCCGCCGCTCCACCGGTCGGCCCGCCGCCGCTCCACCGGTCGGCCCGCCGCCGCTCCACCGGTCGGCCCGCCGCCGCTCCACCGGTCGGCCCGCCGCCGCTCCACCGGTCGGCCCGCCGCCGCTCCACCGGTCGGCCCGCCGCCGCTCCACCGGTCGGCCCGCCGCCGCTCCACCGGTCGGCCCGCCGCCGCTCCACCGGTCGGCCCGCCGCCGCTTCACCGTCGGCTCGCTCCGGGCGTCACCGCTCACACCGGCCGGTCACCGCACACGCCGGTCGGCCACCGCTCACGCCGGTCGGCCACCGCTCACGCCGACCGTCACCGCTCACCGCGCCGCCTTGCGCCAGTCTTGGCGCTGCCGGCTGCGGTTTCCCGCGCTTTACTCGACGGGGGCGTCACGTGGTAGTGACGTCACACACACGTCACCGCGCGCGCATGCGCACTCGTCCCGAACCGCCCGGCCGCGCGCCAGCTTCCCGCCGAATTATCCGCTTGGGGACCAGGCACCTCAAACCGCATTGAGGCCCTCTCCGCCGCACCAATCGGCCAATCACACGCGCTGCCACAGCTGCGCGTCACCCCCGGCCGACCAATCAGCGTGCAGCACGCCGACGCATGCGCCACGCACACCACACTGCCGAGGCATCATGGCCGCCACAAATGGCGATCACATGGAAATCCTGCCACGACCACGGCCGCCGCGCGACAGGCAGACTACCAGCAGCAGCGCGAAAATAAAAATACTAAGCAATACTAAGCACTAAGCATTCGTACTAAGCAACGTTTGCGCCCTCACCGTCCGTGGCCTGTCCGCCCTCGCGGACCACCGCGCACTGATCACCGGTCCGTTTCGCCATCACTCGCAATCACAGCTCCAAGGCTTCACCTTGATCTGATCCTCGTCGCCAATTTGATATAATGTGAGTTCTTTATTCCACGTCTGCGATTGCGCGCCCACTTGGCGCACAGCCAACCAGGACACATCCACGCCCTGCGCGGGCCGGCGGCCGACTGCCGCACGGCACAACCGGCGACCGGTTTCCACCTGGCGGTCGCTAACTGAACTACGCGTAGCCAGGCTCACGATACAACAATATCTTCGTCGTCTTAAGCTTTTAAGTGTTGAAGATGCGATCGACTTGTTGGGTAACAAGCCGGCCATGATCGTGTAAAATGGCTTCATCGTAGATCGATTAGTTTCTGAGATATAACCGGAAATGTAAAAGTGCAAAACCTACCGCTTAATCTCGCGAGACCTGTACCTGAGCCCTGAGCGCGCCCATGTGTCGCCCCCAGGGCGTGTCGCCGGACGGTTCTGTGTGTCGGACTGAAACCTGAACCTGCCTGAGTGTTATGCTATGACTCCCCAGGGCGTGTCGCCGGATGGGGCGGCCGGCTACCGGGACGGGCTGCGGTGGACCACCAACGGCCACCCGCTCTCCGCCGAGGAGGTACAGAAGGTCGTCAGCCGGGTGAACCAGCTCTCCAGCTAGCGGCGATGAGGTCAGTCACCGCACCGGGCGTATTGCACGGGGACCCTAGCAGACGCCTCACTCCTTTCCCTCATCTCAGTTGTTCTTTCATTTTTTTATTATTATAAATAATGGAGATAGACCAGAGCATTTTCGGTGCATTTATTAGGGTCATGTTACTCCAACGGGGTTGCGTTGTCGGCACAGTCCTGTCTGGTCTGTGTGCTGCGGCGATGCTCTGCCATCCGGTGACCCAACGCCACTGTCCGCTGACCGAGTGTCGGCTCTCTGCTGACCGTGTAACGTCTGTCCGTCAGGGTGGTGGCCGTGAACGCCTGTCGGACGGCGCCGGAGGGCAGCGCCGGCCGGCTGCTGTCACTGCTGGACCAGCTGCGGCTGCCGGACGCCGGAGCGCTGCCCGACTGGGGTCTACATCCTGGTATGTTACTGGGAGCGGCACGGTGTGTGTTGGGTGCTTCTGACGGTCAGTTGTAGTAACTGTTAGTTCCTCTACTGGCCACCAGGTGAAAAGCGTATTAGCTGTACGGCAATGTAGAGTTGCTTCAGCTTTGGCGTAAACTTTCTCCTCTTCCGCTCACCATTCACCACCAGAGTCAGCAGCGTCTCGGCTATCGGTCCAGTCAGTCAGAGCGAGTGTCTTCACTCGCCACGCCACAGCTGCGTAAGCGTATAGTAGGGATTAATAATAAAAATGATTCTACTCTATTACGTTTGAGCTAGCGAAGCGTATTCCTGTAACGTTTTTAATAGGCTTGTAAGTCAGCAACCGCTGGGCTGATTGACCTGCGTTACTCTTTGTTGCGCGTAATGCTATCCCTTCCATCTCGTTATTGACTACAATTGATGTATCTTGGTGAGTTATTGACTACAACTGATGTATCATGGTGAGCGTCGTGACACGTGCGACGTGAAGGGCCAAGAGTGTTCGTTATTCTGCTGCAGTAGCGATTTTGGGTTGCTCATATATCTTGAACCCTGAACTGCCACGCCGATTGCGCTCAAATTTGGTACACTGTTTGGGACTGGTTGATAGGGATGTGTTTTTTATAACTCGCATGTGTTTTTTTATAGCGCGGAGAAAAAAGTAGGGATTGTTAGGGCTAAGCAGGGACTCACCGATGTTAGATCCCTCTCTGTGTCTTTTCATAGGGGGTCACGGTCCTGACCCGAGATAGCTGAGCTGTGTCGCAGCCCTGACCTCAGACAGCTGAGCTGTGCACGCCGTCGGCTCGGCCGTCAGTCGCCACAGCCGCTGACGCCAGTGTCCAAACAGCTCCCAACAATATCCGGCCCTGCGGTTGTGATCACCGGAACGGGCTGCATGGTACAGGACGGGCTGGGAACACGTCAACTCCAGCATGACGTGTTCCTAGTGTACCTGCATGTAGTTTCTTTATTCCTCATGTAGCGGTCAACTGAGTGTATTTCAACACAAGCGCCTCTAGTGGCGACCGGGCGAGGTAGTCACATGACGTAAGCGCACTACGCGCTACACCTCCCCACCAAGTTCAACACACACCTCTCCCCACAAAAAAACAAGCTTCTAATGACACTTGAGGCACGAGCACGGAGACACAGACACTATGCCTACTGCGTCTTCAGCGGCGGCCTGCCTCTCGTACGAATGACACCGCGTCCAGCGACATGCGGCACGTGACAGGTTTTCAGGTTATTTACATGCACAACGACCGATTTCCCATCAGAGTCTCGGATGCGATAGTTTACATCAGACGTTCTGTGGGTGACAGTAAACGGGCCAGACCAGATCGGCTGCAGTTTCGGCGAGACACCCACCTTGCGAATAGGCCGTTTCCAAAATACATCATCGCCCACTTTGAGCTCACGAACTTTGACATGTTTCGCCGAATTGTACCCGTCTGCTCGTTTCGCCGCTGCTCGCTTCGACACATCACGAGCCGTAGCCCTCACATCAGACAGCCGAGCCATGAGACCCGAGCTCGTCACCTCGCGCATACTCGAGTGGAGCGTGTCAATCGGCAACTGCGCGCGTCTACAAAACAGCAACTCGAACGGCGTTGACTGAGTTGTCTCACACACGGCGGTCCGGTAAGCAAAGGCCAACGACTGTAAGTTCTGATCCCAACTCGCCTTGTGTTCTCCCACATACGACCGTATCATATTGAGCAGTGTTCTGTTAAAACGCTCGACCATGTCAGACTGTGGGTGATACGGAGAAGTCGTCCTATGCTTAATGCCTAGTTTTTCACAAAACTGTTTAAACGAAGCACTCATCCATTGCGTCCCCTGGTCAGTTACTATCTCAGACGGAAACCCATGACGACAGAAAACATGATCAAACAGCCAGCTCTGAATGACCTCCGTCTCAGTCGACGGTAGGGCTGTCATCTCGGGCCACTTCGAAAAATAGTCCTGACAAACCACGATAAATCTAGCACCGCTCTCTGGCACCGGTAAGATCGGGCCAACAATGTCTACAGAGACTTTTTCCCACACGTTCAGGGCAGACGTGTCTACCGGTGTCAATGGCGCCGTCGGAACAGGGTTATCTTTCACAGTGCAGCACACGATACATCCTTTAACATGTTGTTTTATATCCCTGGTCATTCCCGGCCAAAAATAACGCTCCTGTACACGCCGAACGGTCTTCTTGGATCCGGCGTGACCCGCCAATGGGTCATCATGAAGCAACTTGATGATGCCGTCGCGTTGGGACCGCGGTACCACCAGCTGTTCTCCGAAGACCGGATGCACATGGCAGAGCGCACCACGCCCGTTCACTCGGAACTCGTCCGGCTTCCTGTCCTGCAGCTGGCGCACGCCGTCATCAGTCGCCAGCTCAGAGCGCCAGTCAGCGACACTAGCGACACACTGCGGCTGCTCCGGGAACGACCGGCTGAGCACGTCCGGGACGACATGTTCAGATCCTGCGACGTGATGAATGCTGATGTCGAACTCCTCCAGTAGTAGCGCCCAGCGACCCAGCCGACCAGTCAGATCCTTCTTGGAGCGCAACCACTGAAGAGGCTTGTGATCCGTGAACAGACGTACCGGCCGTCCCACCAGCAGGTGACGCCATCTCTTCAAAGCGTGTACAATCGCGCATGCTTCTTTTTCTATTACGGAGTAGTGCCGCTGTGACTTGTTGAATGCTCTGCTGCTGAACTCCACAGGCTGGCCGTCTGCCTCTAGTACGCAGCCGAAGCCATTCTCGCTGGCGTCGGTCCGCACTGATAGCTGTGACGATTCCGTAGGAATCTTCAGAGCCGGACGTTCAGCCAGCAGGGCCTTCAGCCGACAAAACGCTGTCTCGTGCGCGCCATCCCAGAGGAATGACTTCCCCTTCTGCAAAAGATCGTGCAACGGCCTCGCAATCAAGCTGAATTCCGCGATGTGCGACCTATAGAAGCCGCACAGGCCCAGGAACTTCCTGAGAGCTGTCTGATCGCCAGGCCGCGGTATCGCCTCAACAGCTCTGATGTGCTCCTTCGTCGGTCGAATCATACCACCCTCGATGCTGAAGCCAAGGAACGACTCCAGGGATGTCAGCAGAAACCGGCACTTCTCGCCGTTCAGCGTCAGTCCAGCTTCTCGTAGTCTCTGCAAGACACAGCGCAGATCCTCCAAATGTGACGACTCGTCCCGGCTGTGGATGCACCAGTCATCGAAATACGCTGCCACACATGGCAGATCTTGTGTCAGCCTCTGCACCAGACGGTTGAACGTACTGGGACCGTTGCAGAGACCGAACGGCATTGTACGGAATTGCAGTAGCTGGCCATTAAACTGGAAGGCCGTCTTCTTTCTGTCCTGTTCCCTGAGAGGGATCTGATAGTATCCCGAGCGAGCATCGAGCACTGAGAACACTGTCGACTCCGCCAGCTTCCCGATGACGTCTGACACCAGCGGCACAGGCTGACGATCTTTCACCGTCACCTCATTCAGTTTCCTGAAATCAATACAGACACGTATGTCGCCGCTTTTCTTTTTAACAAGCACCACGGGGTTCATGTAGTCACTGTCACTTTGTTCTAGCACCCCATCACGAAGCATTTGATCGATTGCACTTTGAGCTCGAGACATATATGCCGCTGGCAGTTTATGAGGGCGACACACTATGGGCTGGTCACATGTTGTTTCTATCTTATGCTCTATCAAACTGGTGCGCCCGAGACCATTGAACACGTCCGCAAACTGGCTCTTAAGCTTTTCAAGTCCGTTACACGAAGCATCGCTGCTATCATCAAAGTCACACTCGCTCAGTAAGTCCTCACCGGTAGCCAGCATCCCGACCTCGTGGAAGCATCCCTCCTCCCAGTCCAGCAGCGGCGCCTCACCGGCGGCAGTATCTTCCTTCACGCTGTGTCTCGCAGATGGCGCCACCGGAGCGGAGGGAGTCGCAGATGGCGCCACCGGAGCGGAGGGAGGCGCAGGCGGCGCCCCACTCTGAGCAGTCTCAACGTAGCCCAGAGATGGCGCCACCGGCGCGACGACCGTCCCTCCGACGCAGGCGCCACCGGAGCCAGGTGACGTCACACTGTCGGCCGCGCCAGCTGGGTGTCGATTCACACCGACAAGCACAGCTCCACGGTCGAAGTCGATGGACGCACCGAACTTCTGCAGAAGGTCTGCCCCCACCACACCGCGCTGCACGTCGGTGATGATGAAGTCGTGCATCAGCGTAGCGCCACTGAGCGAGACAGAGCAGTTCAGCAGACCATACACAGGCATTCTCGACCCATTGGCAGCGATAACATAGTCGTCTTTAGCCATGGAGTTGGGCCGGAAAGAAGTGGGCAGACAGCTGACGGTGGCACCGCTATCTGCCAGAAGCTGCATCGGACAGCCATCGATGTCGATGTCGACGTAGACACGGTCATCATCGGAGACGGGTGAAACCGCAATGCCCTCCATCCGTCTACCAGCCAGTCCGTCGCCGGGAGCGCGGCACTGTGCACGCACATGACCAGCAATACCGCAGCGCCAGCATACCGCCCTCGGGCCAGACCGCGCCGGGTCGCCGCTCCTCACTCCTCCCCTCGGAGCGGCCGGCGAACGCACCGTGCGCCAGGTCACGTGACCACCACCGGCAGCGCCTCCAGAGCCGCGCGACCCGAGCCGGCCGCTGAGGCTGAAGCACATCAGCGCTGAGTTGACAGCCTCTTCCAGCTTACGGCAGGAGCCAGAGTTCAACACTGCTGCCCTCATAGAATCTGGCAGTCCACAGACAAAAAAATCACGAGCAAGAGCTGCCTTATTGCTCGCTGCAAACCGCGGGTAAACTTGTTCAACTAAAGTCACCACACGGTCACGGTACTTCTCGACCGGTTCAAGGTCAGCCATTCGAACACGAAACAAATCGAGCATAAACGCATCACGGTACGGCTCTCCAACTTTAGTGAGATACGTTTTGATTTTGGCAAAGCTCTTTTTGTCAGCCTCCGGGCAGTCTGTCAGCACAGTATTGCCCATACCGAGCAGCGCAGGAAAAATCCTGGCTTTCACAGTATCGTCCCACGCGTTGGCCGTCGCCACAGCCTCAAAGTAGTCGATGTAATCGGTGATCGTGCACTGTTCGGTTTTAGGCTGCGGCGGTACAAGCACTTGCACTCTCGTATCACTTTCACCATCCATGGTGTGGGGCTCAGACTGCGGAGCGGCCCACCCGCTGCCACCAGATGTAGCGGTCAACTGAGTGTATTTCAACACAAGCGCCTCTAGTGGCGACCGGGCGAGGTAGTCACATGACGTAAGCGCACTACGCGCTACACTCAGCAGTTGTCATCCCCTTGGCGTTAGTGTTTCGCGTCCCTCCATTGATCACTCCCGCCTCTGATGGCTTATCCTGCTATACAGGGCCGGATATTGTTTGGAGCTGTTTGGACACTGGCGTCAGCGGCTGTGACGACTGACGGCCGAGCCGACGGCGTGCAACAGGGCTCGCGGGTTTTAGCGGTAGGTTTTGCACCTAGAAAATTTAGTGTACTTTAGGTTATATCTTCGTCGTCTTAAGCTTTTAAGTGTTGAAGCTGCGATCGACTTGTTGGGTAACAAGCCGGCCATGATCGTGTAAAATGGCTTCATCGTAGATCGATTAGTTTCTGAGATATAACCTGAAATGTAAAAGTGCAAAACCTACCGCTTAATCTCGCGAGACCTGTACCTGAGCCCTGAGCGCGCCCATGTGTCGCCCCCAGGGCGTGTCGCCGGACGGTTCTGTGTGTCGGACTGAAACCTGAACCTGCCTGAGTGTTATGCTATGACTCCGCAGGGCGTGTCGCCGGATGGGGCGGCGGGCTACCGGGACGGGCTGCGGCGGACCACCAACGGCCACCCGCTCTCCGCCGAGGAGGTACAGAAGGTCGTCAGCCGGGTGAACCAGCTCTCCAGCTAGCGGCGCAGAGGTCAGTCACCGCACCGGGCGTATTGCACGGGGTCGGGGACCCTAACAGACGCCTCACTCCTTTCCCTCATCTCAGTTGTTCTTTCATTTTTTATTATTATAAATAATGGAGATAGACCAGAGCATTATCGGTGCATTTATTAGGGTCATGTTACTCCAACGGGGTTGCGTTGTCGGCACAGTCCTGTCTGGTCTGTGTGCTGCGGCGATGCTCTGCCATCCGGTGACCCAACGCCACTGTCCGCTGACCGAGTGTCGGCTCTTTGCTGACCGTGTAACGTCTGTCCGTCAGGGTGGTGGCCGTGAACGCCTGTCGGACGGCGCCGGAGGGCAGCGCCGGCCGGCTGCTGTCACTGCTGGACCAGCTGCGACTACCGGACGCCGGAGCGCTGCCCGACTGGGGTCTACATCCTGGTATGTTACTGGGAGCGGCACGGTGTGTGTTGGGTGCTTCTGACCGTCAGTTGTAGTAACTGTTAGTGCCTCTACTGGCCACCAGGTGAAAAGCGTATTAGCTGTACAGCAATGTAGAGTTGTTTATTTAGGAACCAATTCTTCGACACCAGTAATGCGTATATTGATTCGGTAGCTTTCGGAAGCTTCTGCTCCCTTCGTCAGCCGTGCTTTAAAATGCATTAAAATACAAGACAATACGTCTCAAACGTCTCAAACACCTACCAAAATACATACCACCACGAGGTATGTATCCTGCTCACGACCAGTGAGCAGGAGACCGGTGGCCAGGAGACTGGTAAGCAGGAGGACAGACAGGAGACCGGTGAGCAGGAGGAGACTGGTGGACAGGGGGAGGACAATGGAGATAAGTGGGTGGTCAATCTGTCTGGGGTAAGCCTAAGTGACGATGAGGTCAGTGTGCTGCGTAAAGGGCTCAATTTTGTACCGACGCCGACAAGCGTTCCAGTCGCGGATTTTGTTTCGGCGGTCGAAAGTGTGTGCCGTTCAGACGATGTAACACCGGATGTAGCGAATAGGCTTAGATTCGAGGTCACCAAAGCTCTCAATTCCTTCCGTCCCCCGCAAAGCAAAAAATCTCAGTAAGGGGGAGTGGAAAGCGTTACGTGACCTACAAGATAGGCAAGATATTATGATTTTACCTGCAGATAAGGGTAGATCTGTATGTGTGATGACCTGTGAGCAGTATCAAAGTAGGTTAGAAACACTAATAGGGGATCACGACACGTACACTGAACTGGATAGGGACCCAACCGGTAGGTACACACGAGAGGTAAGGGGGGCGCTAAAGGACTTAGAACAACAGGGCAAATTGGACAGAAAAACGTATCTAAAACTGTACCCGTCGGACCCGACTCCGCCATTGCTTTATGGGCTACCGAAGGTGCACAAGCAGGGCGTTCCGCTACGTTCCATCGTGTCTAGCATAGGCAGTGTAACGTACCAGCTGTCCAAACATTTAGCTAGCATATTATCTCCTCTGGTAGGCAAGTCTGAACATCATGTCAAGGACACGGCGAGTTTCAAAGAGAGTTTACGAGATGTTACGCTCAGTGACGATGAGACCATGGTTTCTTTTGACGTCAAAGCGCTGTTCACATCGGTACCGACAGAGGCAGCATGTGAAGTAGCACGCCAGAGACTCGAAGAAGAGTTTTTGGATGAGGAAAGCAAGGTAAGAGCGGAAACAGCACTGGAGGTCGAGGATATCATAAAATTGTTACGGCTCTGTTTGGGTACTACTTACTTTAGGGTTAACGGAAAGTTCTTTAAGCAAAAGTGGGGCACGGCCAGTGAGCGTTGTGGTGGCCAACTTGTTCATGGAATCGTTCGAATCCAGTGCACTCCAGTCGTTTCCACACCCAGTGAAACTGTGGAGACGCTACGTAGATGACACGTTCGTGATCTTAAAGAAAGATCAAGTAGGTGAACTACTCGACCACCTCAACGCTCAGCACGAGAGGATTGAATTCACGCTCGAGGAGGAAAAGGAGGGATCCTTACCTTTTTTGGATGTAAAGGTACATAGACTGGGAGGGGGGACCATGAAGACCGAGGTGTTCAGGAAAGCAACTCATACGGACAAATACCTTCACTATGAATCACACCACAGCTCACAGCACAAGGCATCAGTCCCACAGACACTTTTCACACGGGCATCACGACTCACGACAACACCTGAGGACGAGGAACGCGAGACAGGGAAGATAGAACGGGCACTGGTGAGGAACCACTACCCAAAGCGAATGGTGTGCCGTATCCACAGGCGGGTAAAAAATAGAGAACGACTACGCATGGGAGAGGGTGGTGGTTCTGAACGGGTAGGCAGGGAACAGGAGGAGGACAAACGGGTTTATGTAAGCATCCCTTACATCCAGGGGGTGAGTGAACAGGTCACGCGCGTCCTCCGACCCTACGCGAAGGTCAGCACGAGACCTGCAGCGAACCTTAGTGCTAGGCTCGTCAAACCCAAGGACAAATTAGGGATCAAAGAGAAGGCTGGGCTGGTCTATCAGTATAAGTGCCAGTGCGGGGAACATGTCAACTCCAGCATGACGTGTTCCCAGTGTACCTGCATGTAGTTTCTTTATTCCTCAGCAGTTGTCATCCCCTTGCCGTTAGTGTTTCGCGTCTCTCCATTGATCACTCCCGCCTCTGATGGCTTATCCTGCTATACAGGGCCGGATATTGTTTGGAGCTGTTTGGACACTTGCGTCAGCGGCTGTGGCACCTGACGGCCGAGCCGACGGCGTGCACAGCTCAGCTGTCTGAGGTCAGGGCTGCGACACAGCTCAGCTATCTCGGGTCAGGACCGTGACCTATGAAAGGACCCAGAGAGGGATCTAACATCGGTGACTCCCTGCTTAACCCTAACAATCCCCACTTTTTTGTCCGCGATATAAAAAACACATGCGGTTAGAGTACCTGTGTCGATTTAAGTAACTGGTTGATAGGTACTGGTTGATAGGGATGTGTTTTTTTTTTATAACTCGCATGTGTTTTTTATAGCGCGGAGAAAAAAGTAGGGATTGTTAGGGTTAAGCAGGGAGTCACCGATGTTAGATCCCTCTCTGGGTCTTTTCATAGGGGGTCACGGTCCTGACCCGAGATAGCTGAGCTGTGTCGCAGCCCTGACCTCAGACAGCTGAGCTGTGCACGCCGTCGGCTCGGCCGTCAGTCGCCACAGCCGCTGACGCCAGTGTCCAAATAGCTCCAAACAATATCCGGCCCTGTATAGCAGGATAAGCCATCAGAGGCGGGAGTGATCACCGGAACGGGCTGCATGGTACAGGACGGGCTGGGAACACGTCAACTCCAGCATGACGTGTTCCCAGTGTACCTGCAAGTAGTTTCTTTCTTAGGTGTTGTTTTTATCCGCTGGGACTGAGAGCGTGAGATGATGTTTTTCGTACTACGCTGGAGTACGAAAAACATCATCTCATGTAGTTTCTTTATTCCTCAGCAGTTGTCATCCCCTTGGCGTTAGTGTTTCGCGTCCCTCCATTGATCACTCCCGCCTCTGATGGCTTATCCTGCTATACAGGGCCGGATATTGTTTGGAGCTGTTTGGACACTGGCGTCAGCGGCTGTGGCGACCGACGGCCGAGCCGACGGCGTGCACAGCTCAGCTGTCTGAGGTCAGGGCTGCGACACAGCTCAGCTATCTCGGGTCAGGACCGTGACCTATGAAAGGACCCAGAGAGGGATCTAACATCGGTGACTCCCTGCTTAACCCTAACAATCCCCACTTTTTTGTCCGCGATATAAAAAACACATGCGGTTAGAGTACCTGTGTCGATTTAATTAAAGTTTATTATGTCAAAGTTTCAAAACATCAATCCGGTCTGCATGTCTGACTGCTCGCAGAACGGTTCTAGAGGCAGTGTCAGCGCGCGCGGAACGGTCCTCTGATGTGTCCACTTTCAAGCGCGGAACGGTCCTACTGCGCCACCAGACTCCTCTCCCTTTCCCCTCCCCCTGTCCGCTGGTCTATGTCAGACACCAGTACACCACTGACATCCCCTACCCTCCCCTGACCTTCTCAGGTGCCAGCTGAGACGCTGGTCGGCCTACAGAACCTGCTCGTTCACCTGCGGGACGTCTCGGCAGAGAACGCGCACGTCTACCAGTACCGACTCTGGGACGCTAAGAGGGTCAAGGTGGAGACCGCCCAGAACAGGGTATGTAACACAGACCGTAACACAAGCCGTAACGCAGGTCGTTACACAGGGCGTAAAATAGATTGAACACAGACCGTAACATAGATCGAACACAGACCGTAACACTGGCTGCGTACGTGCGGGCACTCGGCCGGCCGGAACTGGGCTGGATCCATTGGGCAATGAACAGGTGCTTTCTGTGACAGCGTCACCGCTGCAGGTCAGTCAGGGACACACAGACACTGCACCCGGCGCCCTTGTGCATGGTACAGGGCTCGCGGGTTTTAGCGGTAGGTTTTGCACCTAGAAAATTTAGTGTACTTTAGGTTATATCTTCGTCGTCTTAAGCTTTTAAGTGTTGAAGATGCGATCGACTTGTTGGGTAACAAGCCGGCCATGATCGTGTAAAATGGCTTCATCGTAGATCGATTAGTTTCTGAGATATAACCGGAAATGTAAAAGTGCAAAACCTACCGCTTAATCTCGCGAGACCTGTACCTGAGCCCTGAGCGCGCCCATGTGTCGCCCCCAGGGCGTGTCGCCGGACGGTTCTGTGTGTCGGACTGAAACCTGAACCTGCCTGAGTGTTATGCTTTGACTCCCCAGGGCGTGTCGCCGGATGGGGCGGCCGGCTACCGGGACGGGCTGCGGTGGACCACCAACGGCCACCCGCTCTCCGCCGAGGAGGTACAGAAGGTCGTCAGCCGGGTGAACCAGCTCTCCAGCTAGCGGTGATGAGGTCAGTCACCGCACCGGGCGTATTGCACGGGGACCCTAGCAGACGCCTCACTCCTTTCCCTCATCTCAGTTGTTCTTTCATTTTTTTATTATTATAAATAATGGAGATAGACCAGAGCATTTTCGGTGCATTTATTAGGGTCATGTTACTCCAACGGGGTTGCGTTGTCGGCACAGTCCTGTCTGGTCTGTGTGCTGCGGCGATGCTCTGCCATCCGGTGACCCAACGCCACTGTCCGCTGACCGAGTGTCGGCTCTCTGCTGACCGTGTAACGTCTGTCCGTCAGGGTGGTGGCCGTGAACGCCTGTCGGACGGCGCCGGAGGGCAGCGCCGGCCGGCTGCTGTCACTGCTGGACCAGCTGCGGCTGCCGGACGCCGGAGCGCTGCCCGACTGGGGTCTACATCCTGGTATGTTACTGGGAGCGGCACGGTGTGTGTTGGGTGCTTCTGACGGTCAGTTGTAGTAACTGTTAGTTCCTCTACTGGCCACCAGGTGAAAAGCGTATTAGCTGTACGGCAATGTAGAGTTGCTTCAGCTTTGGCGTAAACTTTCTCCTCTTCCGCTCACCATTCACCACCAGAGTCAGCAGCGTCTCGGCTATCGGTCCAGTCAGTCAGAGCGAGTGTCTTCACTCGCCACGCCACAGCTGCGTAAGCGTATAGTAGGGATTAATAATAAAAATGATTCTACTCTATTACGTTTGAGCTAGCGAAGCGTATTCCTGTAACGTTTTTAATAGGCTTGTAAGTCAGCAACCGCTGGGCTGATTGACCTGCGTTACTCTTTGTTGCGCGTAATGCTATCCCTTCCATCTCGTTATTGACTACAACTGATGTATCTTGGTGAGTTATTGACTACAACTGATGTATCATGGTGAGCGTCGTGACACGTGCGACGTGAAGGGCCAAGAGTGTTCGTTATTCTGCTGCAGTAGCGATTTTGGGTTGCTCATATATCTTGAACCCTGAACTGTCACGCCGATTGCGCTCAAATTTGGTACACTGTTTGGGACTGGTTGATAGGGATGTGTTTTTTATAACTCGCATGTGTTTTTTTATAGCGCGGAGAAAAAAGTAGGGATTGTTAGGGCTAAGCAGGGACTCACCGATGTTAGATCCCTCTCTGTGTCTTTTCATAGGGGGTCACGGTCCTGACCCGAGATAGCTGAGCTGTGTCGCAGCCCTGACCTCAGACAGCTGAGCTGTGCACGCCGTCGGCTCGGCCGTCAGTCGCCACAGCCGCTGACGCCAGTGTCCAAACAGCTCCCAACAATATCCGGCCCTGCGGTTGTGATCACCGGAACGGGCTGCATGGTACAGGACGGGCTGGGAACACGTCAACTCCAGCATGACGTGTTCCTAGTGTACCTGCATGTAGTTTCTTTATTCCTCAGCAGTTGTCATCCCCTTGGCGTTAGTGTTTCGCGTCCCTCCATTGATCACTCCCGCCTCTGATGGCTTATCCTGCTATACAGGGCCGGATATTGTTTGGAGCTGTTTGGACACTGGCGTCAGCGGCTGTGGCGACCGACGGCCGAGCCGACGGCGTGCACAGCTCAGCTGTCTGAGGTCAGGGCTGCGACACAGCTCAGCTATCTCGGGTCAGGACCGTGACCTATGAAAGGACCCAGAGAGGGATCTAACATCGGTGACTCCCTGCTTAACCCTAACAATCCCCACTTTTTTGTCCGCGATATAAAAAACACATGCGGTTAGAGTACCTGTGTCGATTTAATTAAAGTTTATTATGTCAAAGTTTCAAAACATCAATCCGGTCTGCATGTCTGACTGCTCGCAGAACGGTTCTAGAGGCAGTGTCAGCGCGCGCGGAACGGTCCTCAGATATGTCCACTTTCAAGCGCGGAACGGTCCTTCTGCGCCACCAGACTCCTCTCCCTCTCCCCTCCCCCTGTCCGCTGGTCTATGTCAGACGCCAGTACACCACTGACCTCCCCTACCCTCTCCTGACCTTCTCAGGTGCCAGCTGAGACGCTGGTCGGCCTACAGAACCTGCTCGTTCACCTGCGGGACGTCTCGGCAGAGAACGCGCACGTCTACCAATACCGACTCTGGGACGCTAAGAGGGTCAAGGTGGAGACCGCCCAGAACAGGGTATGTAACACAGACCGTAACACAAGCCGTAACGCAGGTCGTTACACAGGGCGTAAAATAGATTGAACACAGACCGTAACATAGATCGAACACAGACCGTAACACTGGCTGCGTACGTGCGGGCACTCGGCCGGCCGGAACTGGGCTGGATCCATTGGGCAATGAACAGGTGCTTTCTGTGACAGCGTCACCGCTGCAGGTCAGTCAGGGACACACAGACACTGCACCCGGCGCCCTTGTGCATGGTACAGGGCTCGCGGGTTTTAGCGGTAGGTTTTGCACCTAGAAAATTTAGTGTACTTCAGGCTATATCTTTGTCGTCTTAAGCTTTTAAGTGTTGAAGATGCGATCGACTTGTTGGGTAACAAGCCGGCCATGATCGTGTAAAATGGCTTCATCGTAGATCGATTAGTTTCTGAGATATAACCGGAAATGTAAAAGTGCAAAACCTACCGCTTAATCTCGCGAGACCTGTACCTGAGCCCTGAGCGCGCCCATATGTCGCCCCCAGGGCGTGTCGCCGGACGGTTCTGTGTGTCGGACTGAAACCTGAACCTGCCTGAGTGTTATGCTATGACTCCCCAGGGCGTGCCGCCGGATGGGGCGGCCGGCTACCGGGACGGGCTGCGGCGGGCCACCAACGGCCACCCGCTCTCCGCCGAGGAGGTACAGAAGGTCGTCAGCCGGGTTAACCAGCTCTCCAGCTAGCGGCGCAGAGGTCAGTCACCGCACCGGGCGTATTGCACGGGGACCCTAACAGACGCCTCACTCCTTTCCCTCATCTCAGTTGTTCTTTCATTTTTTTATTATTATAAGTAATGGAGACAGACCAGAGCATTTTCGGTGCATTTATTAGGGTCATGTTACTCCAACGGGGTTGCGTTGTCGGCACAGTCCTGTCTGGTCTGTGTGCTGCGGCGATGCTCTGCCATCCGGTGACCCAACGCCACTGTCCGCTGACCGAGTGTCGGCTCTCTGCTGACCGTGTAACGTCTGTCCGTCAGGGTGGTGGCCGTGAACGCCTGTCGGACGGCGCCGGAGGGCAGCGCCGGCCGGCTGCTGTCACTGCTGGACCAGCTGCGACTACCGGACGCCGGAGCGCTGCCCGACTGGGGTCTACATCCTGGTATGTTACTGTGAGCGGCACGGTGTGTGTTGGGTGCTTCTGACGGTCAGTTGTAGTAACTGTTAGTTCCTCTACTGGCCACCAGGTGAAAAGCGTATTAGCTGTACAGCAATGTAGAGTTGTTTATTTAGGAACCAATTCTTCGACACCAGTAATGCGTATATTGATTCGGTAGCTTTCGGAAGCTTCTGCTCCCTTGGTCAGCCGTGCTTTAAAATGCATTAAAATACAAGACAATACGTCTCAAACGTCTCAAACACCTACCAAAATACATACCACCACGAGGTATGTATCCTGCTCACGACCAGTGAGCAGGAGACCGGTGGCCAGGAGACTGGTAAGCAGGAGGACAGACAGGAGACCGGTGAGCAGGAGGAGACTGGTGGACAGGGGGAGGACAATGGAGATAAGTGGGTGGTCAATCTGTCTGGGGTAAGCCTAAGTGACGATGAGGTCAGTGTGCTACGTAAAGGGCTCAATTTTGTACCGACGCCGACAAGCGTTCCAGTCGCGGATTTTGTTTCGGCGGTCGAAAGTGTGTGCCGTTCAGACGATGTAACACCGGATGTAGCGAATAGGCTTAGATTCGAGGTCACCAAAGCTCTCAATTCCTTCCGTCCCCCGCAAAGCAAAAATCTCAGTAAGGGGGAGTGGAAAGCGTTACGTGACCTACAAGATAGGCAAGATATTATGATTTTACCTGCAGATAAGGGTAGATCTGTATGTGTGATGACCTGTGAGCAGTATCAAAGTAGGTTAGAAACACTAATAGGGGATCACGACACGTACACTGAACTGGATAGGGACCCAACCGGTAGGTACACACGAGAGGTAAGGGGGGCGCTAAAGGACTTAGAACAACAGGGCAAATTGGACAGAAAAACGTATCTAAAACTGTACCCGTCGGACCCGACTCCGCCATTGCTTTATGGGCTACCGAAGGTGCACAAGCAGGGCGTTCCGCTACGTTCCATCGTGTCTAGCATAGGCAGTGTAACGTACCAGCTGTCCAAACATTTAGCTAGCATATTATCTCCTCTGGTAGGCAAGTCTGAACATCATGTCAAGGACACGGCGAGTTTCAAAGACAGTTTACGAGATGTTACGCTCAGTGACGATGAGACCATGGTTTCTTTTGACGTCAAAGCGCTGTTCACATCGGTACCGACAGAGGTAGCATGTGAAGTAGCACGCCAGAGACTCGAAGAAGAGTTTTTGGATGAGGAAAGCAAGGTAAGAGCGGAAACAGCACTGGAGGTCGAGGATATCATAAAATTGTTACGGCTCTGTTTGGGTACTACTTACTTTAGGGTTAACGGAAAGTTCTTTAAGCAAAAGTGGGGCACGGCCAGTGAGCGTTGTGGTGGCCAACTTGTTCATGGAATCGTTCGAATCCAGTGCACTCCAGTCGTTTCCACACCCAGTGAAACTGTGGAGACGCTACGTAGATGACACGTTCGTGATCTTAAAGAAAGATCAAGTAGGTGAACTACTCGACCACCTCAACGCTCAGCACGAGAGGATTGAATTCACGCTCGAGGAGGAAAAGGAGGGATCCTTACCTTTTTTGGATGTAAAGGTACATAGACTGGGAGGGGGGACCATGAAGACCGAGGTGTTCAGGAAAGCAACTCATACGGACAAATACCTTCACTATGAATCACACCACAGCTCACAGCACAAGGCATCAGTCCCACAGACACTTTTCACACGGGCATCACGACTCACGACAACACCTGAGGACGAGGAACGCGAGACAGGGAAGATAGAACGGGCACTGGTGAGGAACCACTACCCAAAGCGAATGGTGTGCCGTATCCACAGGCGGGTAAAAAATAGAGAACGACTACGCATGGGAGAGGGTGGTGGTTCTGAACGGGTAGGCAGGGAACAGGAGGAGGACAAACGGGTTTATGTAAGCATCCCTTACATCCAGGGGGTGAGTGAACAGGTCACGCGCGTCCTCCGACCCTACGCGAAGGTCAGCACGAGACCTGCAGCGAACCTTAGTGCTAGGCTCGTCAAACCCAAGGACAAATTAGGGATCAAAGAGAAGGCTGGGCTGGTCTATCAGTATAAGTGCCAGTGCGGGGAACATGTCAACTCCAGCATGACGTGTTCCCAGTGTACCTGCATGTAGTTTCTTTATTCCTCAGCAGTTGTCATCCCCTTGGCGTTAGTGTTTCGCGTCTCTCCATTGATCACTCCCGCCTCTGATGGCTTATCCTGCTATACAGGGCCGGATATTGTTTGGAGCTGTTTGGACACTTGCGTCAGCGGCTGTTGCACCTGACGGCCGAGCCGACGGCGTGCACAGCTCAGCTGTCTGAGGTCAGGGCTGCGACACAGCTCAGCTATCTCGGGTCAGGACCGTGACCTATGAAAGGACCCAGAGAGGGATCTAACATCGGTGACTCCCTGCTTAACCCTAACAATCCCCACTTTTTTGTCCGCGATATAAAAAACACATGCGGTTAGAGTACCTGTGTCGATTTAAGTAACTGGTTGATAGGTACTGGTTGATAGGGATGTGTTTTTTTATAACTCGCATGTGTTTTTTTTTATAGCGCGGAGAAAAAAGTAGGGATTGTTAGGGTTAAGCAGGGAGTCACCGATGTTAGATCCCTCTCTGGGTCTTTTCATAGGGGGTCACGGTCCTGACCCGAGATAGCTGAGCTGTGTCGCAGCCCTGACCTCAGACAGCTGAGCTGTGCACGCCGTCGGCTCGGCCGTCAGTCGCCACAGCCGCTGACGCCAGTGTCCAAATAGCTCCAAACAATATCCGGCCCTGTATAGCAGGATAAGCCATCAGAGGCGGGAGTGATCACCGGAACGGGCTGCATGGTACAGGACGGGCTGGGAACACGTCAACTCCAGCATGACGTGTTCCCAGTGTACCTGCAAGTAGTTTCTTTCTTAGGTGTTGTTTTTATCCGCTGGGACTGAGAGCGTGAGATGATGTTTTTCGTACTACGCTGGAGTACGAAAAACATCATCTCATGTAGTTTCTTTATTCCTCAGCAGTTGTCATCCCCTTGGCGTTAGTGTTTCGCGTCCCTCCATTGATCACTCCCGCCTCTGATGGCTTATCCTGCTATACAGGGCCGGATATTGTTTGGAGCTGTTTGGACACTGGCGTCAGCGGCTGTGGCGACCGACGGCCGAGCCGACGGCGTGCACAGCTCAGCTGTCTGAGGTCAGGGCTGCGACACAGCTCAGCTATCTCGGGTCAGGACCGTGACCTATGAAAGGACCCAGAGAGGGATCTAACATCGGTGACTCCCTGCTTAACCCTAACAATCCCCACTTTTTTGTCCGCGATATAAAAAACACATGCGGTTAGAGTACCTGTGTCGATTTAATTAAAGTTTATTATGTCAAAGTTTCAAAACATCAATCCGGTCTGCATGTCTGACTGCTCGCAGAACGGTTCTAGAGGCAGTGTCAGCGCGCGCGGAACGGTCCTCAGATATGTCCACTTTCAAGCGCGGAACGGTCCTTCTGCGCCACCAGACTCCTCTCCCTCTCCCCTCCCCCTGTCCGCTGGTCTATGTCAGACGCCAGTACACCACTGACCTCCCCTACCCTCTCCTGACCTTCTCAGGTGCCAGCTGAGACGCTGGTCGGCCTACAGAACCTGCTCGTTCACCTGCGGGACGTCTCGGCAGAGAACGCGCACGTCTACCAATACCGACTCTGGGACGCTAAGAGGGTCAAGGTGGAGACCGCCCAGAACAGGGTATGTAACACAGACCGTAACACAAGCCGTAACGCAGGTCGTTACACAGGGCGTAAAATAGATTGAACACAGACCGTAACATAGATCGAACACAGACCGTAACACTGGCTGCGTACGTGCGGGCACTCGGCCGGCCGGAACTGGGCTGGATCCATTGGGCAATGAACAGGTGCTTTCTGTGACAGCGTCACCGCTGCAGGTCAGTCAGGGACACACAGACACTGCACCCGGCGCCCTTGTGCATGGTACAGGGCTCGCGGGTTTTAGCGGTAGGTTTTGCACCTAGAAAATTTAGTGTACTTCAGGCTATATCTTTGTCGTCTTAAGCTTTTAAGTGTTAAGTGTCTTTTAAGTGTCTTAAGCTGCGCCCTAAGGAAGAAGGATGGAGGGCTGAGACCCATAGCTATCGGTAGTGTCTACCGCCGACTAGCTAGTCGCATGGCAGCCCATCACATGGCCAGCATCATCGGCCCAGAGCTGAGACCAGTTCAGCTGGGTGTTGGCACACCCCTCGGCTGCGAGGCGGCTGTCCACGCCACTCGTGAGGTGCTCACTTCTGATGTGTCAGTCCCGACAGCGGTTATCAAAGTGGACATATCCAATGCCTTCAACACGGTCAGAAGAGACCAGATGCTGAATGCGGTACGAACTCGTTGCCCAGAGGTATACCCGCTTGCCTATCAAGCCTACAGCGCTCCATCGCCGCTCCACTTCGGAGATCACGTCATCATGTCCAGCTGTGGAGTCCAACAGGGTGATCCACTGGGTCCAGCCTTCTTCGCTCTGGTGGTGGATGGCTGCGCGCGATCCCTGAAGTCTCCATTGAACCTTTGGTACTTGGATGATGCCACAATTGCAGGACCAGTGGAAACAGTGGAGGAAGACCTTAGAACTCTATGTACCGAACTTCCAAAGCTCGGCCTAGAACTAAACAAATCAAAGTGCGAGCTAACCACCATCGGTGGCACTTCAGCCGAAGGCCAGAGCGTCATCAGCACCATCTCGTCAGTCCTCGCCGGCATCAAAACCACCCCTCCTGAACAGCTCACACTGCTCGGCTCACCGCTACACGAGGCTGGGCTTGGCGACTCTGTCAGAGCAGCCCACACGACTATCAAACTGCTGTGCAGTCGACTCCGCCTCCTCGATCGACACACAGCTCTGTTCTTCTTATCGAAGTACGTAGCTGCCCCGCGAGTGCAATATCTCCTACGTTCATCGCCAGCCTATCGGGAGCCTGCAGAGCTATCCCGAATCGACAGCACAGTTCGTCTCACGCTCCAGGAAGTTGGTAACGTGGCACTGACAGACGAGGCCTGGGAGCAGGCTGCACTGCCCCAGAGGCATGGCGGGCTCGGCGTGCGCTCCGTGCACGCTCTCGCTCTGCCCTGCTACTTGTCGTCTCTCACCGCTGCAGCACCGCTGGTCTTATCTATCTGCCCTTCAACCTTCACGGGCCCTGAGCCAGCGGCACTGCAACCAGCCACGGAGCAGTTCATGGCTGCAACTGGCATCGAGACTGTTCCAGAACGCCCGGCGGCCAGCCTCCAAAAGACCTGGGACGACATCGCGTCAACTGTCACCGCTAACCGCCTGATCGCCGGAGCCAATCAGATACATCGCGCTCGTCTCGGTGCTGCTTGTATGCCGCATACTGCAGCCTGGCTGCAAGCACCTCCAATCCCCAGCCTGGGACTGTACATTGATGACGAGACCATTCGTATAGCGGTAGCCCTCCGACTAGGCCTGCCCATCTGTGAGCCCCACCAATGCAAGCTATGTGGATGCCCTGTGGACAGGCTGGGACACCACGGCCTATCATGCAAGAAGAGCGCCGGTCGCTTCCCACGGCACGCAGCCCTTAATGACGTCATTAAACGAGCACTGGCAAGCGCTGGCGTACCATCGGTCTTAGAACCTGTGGGGCTAGACAGAGGAGATGGAAGGCGCCCCGACGGACTGACAACGTTCCCCTTCAGTGCCGGTCGAAGCCTCACATGGGACGCCACATGCGTTGACACGTTTGCTGAGTCACACGTGGTGAAGTGTGCAGTGGATCCCGGCGCAGCTGCAGCCGCCGCCGAGAACCTGAAGCGCATGCGCTACGCCAGTCTTGCAGACCGCTACATCTTCACTCCAGTAGCAGTGGAGACTACCGGCGTAGTCGGAGAAGCAGGGTCAAAGCTGCTCCGGGATATCGGCGGTCGGATTTCTGCGGCGACTAAGGACCCCAGAGAAGTGTCCTGGCTTCTACAAAGAGTCTCGATAGCAATCATCCGGGGAAACTCCGCCGCTATCCTCGCCACAGCCCCTCCTGAAGCTGGTCCCCATCACGTTGGGTGTGTCGCAGGACGCGCGTCTGGCCCGGCAGAAGAGTCGGACTCAGCCGTAGACGCAGAAGTAGCTCTACCAGCTTCTTCATCAAAATCCAGCGTATTTGGCCAGCTCATCAAGAATGGGAGAAAGCTAGCCCCAAGCGACTTCGAGGTTCCATGGGGCGAAATATTTGGTGCAAAACCAAAGCACTAACGGCATATGAGTGGTAGTGTCTAGTGTGTCATCGAAATGTACCCTGTGGTAATGTGAAATACAATTTTGACTATTTAAGTGTTGAAGATGCGATCGACTTGTTGGGTAACAAGCCGGCCATGATCGTGTAAAATGGCTTCATCGTAGATCGATTAGTTTCTGAGATATAACCGGAAATGTAAAAGTGCAAAACCTACCGCTTAATCTCGCGAGACCTGTACCTGAGCCCTGAGCGCGCCCATATGTCGCCCCCAGGGCGTGTCGCCGGACGGTTCTGTGTGTCGGACTGAAACCTGAACCTGCCTGAGTGTTATGCTATGACTCCCCAGGGCGTGCCGCCGGATGGGGCGGCCGGCTACCGGGACGGGCTGCGGCGGGCCACCAACGGCCACCCGCTCTCCGCCGAGGAGGTACAGAAGGTCGTCAGCCGGGTTAACCAGCTCTCCAGCTAGCGGCGCAGAGGTCAGTCACCGCACCGGGCGTATTGCACGGGGACCCTAACAGACGCCTCACTCCTTTCCCTCATCTCAGTTGTTCTTTCATTTTTTTATTATTATAAGTAATGGAGACAGACCAGAGCATTTTCGGTGCATTTATTAGGGTCATGTTACTCCAACGGGGTTGCGTTGTCGGCACAGTCCTGTCTGGTCTGTGTGCTGCGGCGATGCTCTGCCATCCGGTGACCCAACGCCACTGTCCGCTGACCGAGTGTCGGCTCTCTGCTGACCGTGTAACGTCTGTCCGTCAGGGTGGTGGCCGTGAACGCCTGTCGGACGGCGCCGGAGGGCAGCGCCGGCCGGCTGCTGTCACTGCTGGACCAGCTGCGACTACCGGACGCCGGAGCGCTGCCCGACTGGGGTCTACATCCTGGTATGTTACTGGGAGCGGCACGGTGTGTGTTGGGTGCTTCTGACGGTCAGTTGTAGTAACTGTTAGTTCCTCTACTGGCCACCAGGTGAAAAGCGTATTAGCTGTACAGCAATGTAGAGTTGTTTATTTAGGAACCAATTCTTCGACACCAGTAATGCGTATATTGATTCGGTAGCTTTCGGAAGCTTCTGCTCCCTTGGTCAGCCGTGCTTTAAAATGCATTAAAATACAAGACAATACGTCTCAAACGTCTCAAACACCTACCAAAATACATACCACCACGAGGTATGTATCCTGCTCACGACCAGTGAGCAGGAGACCGGTGGCCAGGAGACTGGTAAGCAGGAGGACAGACAGGAGACCGGTGAGCAGGAGGAGACTGGTGGACAGGGGGAGGACAATGGAGATAAGTGGGTGGTCAATCTGTCTGGGGTAAGCCTAAGTGACGATGAGGTCAGTGTGCTACGTAAAGGGCTCAATTTTGTACCGACGCCGACAAGCGTTCCAGTCGCGGATTTTGTTTCGGCGGTCGAAAGTGTGTGCCGTTCAGACGATGTAACACCGGATGTAGCGAATAGGCTTAGATTCGAGGTCACCAAAGCTCTCAATTCCTTCCGTCCCCCGCAAAGCAAAAATCTCAGTAAGGGGGAGTGGAAAGCGTTACGTGACCTACAAGATAGGCAAGATATTATGATTTTACCTGCAGATAAGGGTAGATCTGTATGTGTGATGACCTGTGAGCAGTATCAAAGTAGGTTAGAAACACTAATAGGGGATCACGACACGTACACTGAACTGGATAGGGACCCAACCGGTAGGTACACACGAGAGGTAAGGGGGGCGCTAAAGGACTTAGAACAACAGGGCAAATTGGACAGAAAAACGTATCTAAAACTGTACCCGTCGGACCCGACTCCGCCATTGCTTTATGGGCTACCGAAGGTGCACAAGCAGGGCGTTCCGCTACGTTCCATCGTGTCTAGCATAGGCAGTGTAACGTACCAGCTGTCCAAACATTTAGCTAGCATATTATCTCCTCTGGTAGGCAAGTCTGAACATCATGTCAAGGACACGGCGAGTTTCAAAGAGAGTTTACGAGATGTTACGCTCAGTGACGATGAGACCATGGTTTCTTTTGACGTCAAAGCGCTGTTCACATCGGTACCGACAGAGGCAGCATGTGAAGTAGCACGCCAGAGACTCGAAGAAGAGTTTTTGGATGAGGAAAGCAAGGTAAGAGCGGAAACAGCACTGGAGGTCGAGGATATCATAAAATTGTTACGGCTCTGTTTGGGTACTACTTACTTTAGGGTTAACGGAAAGTTCTTTAAGCAAAAGTGGGGCACGGCCAGTGAGCGTTGTGGTGGCCAACTTGTTCATGGAATCGTTCGAATCCAGTGCACTCCAGTCGTTTCCACACCCAGTGAAACTGTGGAGACGCTACGTAGATGACACGTTCGTGATCTTAAAGAAAGATCAGGTAGGTGAACTACTCGACCACCTCAACGCTCAGCACGAGAGGATTGAATTCACGCTCGAGGAGGAAAAGGAGGGATCCTTACCTTTTTTGGATGTAAAGGTACATAGACTGGGAGGGGGGACCATGAAGACCGAGGTGTTCAGGAAAGCAACTCATACGGACAAATACCTTCACTATGAATCACACCACAGCTCACAGCACAAGGCATCAGTCCCACAGACACTTTTCACACGGGCATCACGACTCACGACAACACCTGAGGACGAGGAACGCGAGACAGGGAAGATAGAACGGGCACTGGTGAGGAACCACTACCCAAAGCGAATGGTGCGCCGTATCCACAGGCGGGTAAAAAATAGAGAACGACTACGCATGGGAGAGGGTGGTGGTTCTGAACGGGTAGGCAGGGAACAGGAGGAGGACAAACGGGTTTATGTAAGCATCCCTTACATCCAGGGGGTGAGTGAACAGGTCACGCGCGTCCTCCGACCCTACGCGAAGGTCAGCACGAGACCTGCAGCGAACCTTAGTGCTAGGCTCGTCAAACCCAAGGACAAATTAGGGATCAAAGAGAAGGCTGGGCTGGTCTATCAGTATAAGTGCCAGTGCGGGGAACATGTCAACTCCAGCATGACGTGTTCCCAGTGTACCTGCATGTAGTTTCTTTATTCCTCAGCAGTTGTCATCCCCTTGGCGTTAGTGTTTCGCGTCTCTCAATTGATCACTCCCGCCTCTGATGGCTTATCCTGCTATACAGGGCCGGATATTGTTTGGAGCTGTTTGGACACTTGCGTCAGCGGCTGTGGCGCCTGACGGCCGAGCCGACGGCGTGCACAGCTCAGCTGTCTGAGGTCAGGGCTGCGACACAGCTCAGCTATCTCGGGTCAGGACCGTGACCTATGAAAGGACCCAGAGAGGGATCTAACATCGGTGACTCCCTGCTTAACCCTAACAATCCCCACTTTTTTGTCCGCGATATAAAAAACACATGCGGTTAGAGTACCTGTGTCGAATTAATTAACTGGTTGATAGGGACTGGTTGATAGGGATGTGTTTTTTTTTATAACTCGCATGTGTTTTTTTATAGCGCGGAGAAAAAAGTAGGGATTGTTAGGGTTAAGCAGGGAGTCACCGATGTTAGATCCCTCTCTGGGTCTTTTCATAGGGGGTCATGGTCCTGACCCGAGATAGCTGAGCTGTGTCGCAGCCCTGACCTCAGACAGCTGAGCTGTGCACGCCGTCGGCTCGGCCGTCAGTCGCCACAGCCGCTGACGCCAGTGTCCAAATAGCTCCAAACAATATCCGGCCCTGTATAGCAGGATAAGCCATCAGAGGCGGGAGTGGTCACCGGAACGGGCTGCATGGTACAGGACGGGCTGGGAACACGTCAACTCCAGCATGACGTGTTCCCAGTGTACCTGCATGTAGTTTCTTTCTTAGGTGTTGTTTTTATCCGCTGGGACTGAGAGCGTGAGATGATGTTTTTCGTACTACGCTGGAGTACGAAAAACATCATCTCATGTAGTTTCTTTATTCCTCAGCAGTTGTCATCCCCTTGGCGTTAGTGTTTCGCGTCCCTCCATTGATCACTCCCGCCTCTGATGGCTTATCCTGCTATACAGGGCCGGATATTGTTTGGAGCTGTTTGGACACTGGCGTCAGCGGCTGTGGCGACTGACGGCCGAGCCGACGGCGTGCACAGCTCAGCTGTCTGAGCCCTGAGGTCAGGGCTGCGACACAGCTCAGCTATCTCGGGTCAGGACCGTGACCTATAAAAGGACCCAGAGAGGGATCTAACATCGGTGACTCCCTGCTTAACCCTAACAATCCCCACTTTTTTGTCCGCGATATAAAAAAACACGTGCGGTTAGAGTACCTGTGTCGAAATAATTAAAGTTTATTATGTCAAAGTTTCAAAACATCAATCCGGTCTGCATGTCTGACTGCTCGCAGAACGGTTCTAGAGGCAGTGTCAGCGCGCGCGGAACGGTCCTCAGATATGTCCACTTTCAAGCGCGGAACGGTCCTTCTGCGCCACCAGACTCCTCTCCCTCTCCCCTCCCCCTGTCCGCTGGTCTATGTCAGACACCAGTACACCACTGACCTTCTTCTTCTTCTTCTTCTGCATCCCGCCGCCAGCCCGCTCAGGGGGGCGGCGGCGCAGGCGGGTCGAGCGGCGGCTCGGTCCGCCCGACACCCTCGATGAAGTCGACGACCCTCGCCGCCGGGCCGCCGAGGACGTCGACCAGGCGAGGGTCGACACCCCAGCGGCGGCGGCGGGCCGCCTCATAGGCCGGACAATCGGTCAGCAGGTGCGTCACGCTGTCGGGCTCCCCGCACGCGGGGCATTCGTCGTTGGCTGCCAGGCCAATCTTGTAGAGTGTGTCGCGGGTCAGCGGTGATGTGCCGGTCCTCAGCTGGGACAGCGTCACCGACCCCCAGCGCGCCAGGGAGTCGTGGCCAGGCGTGGGGTCCGGGTGCGGGTGGGCAGCGGTTGTCCTCCGTCGCGACAGCTCCCGGACATGGCGCGTGACGGCGGCCCGCGCACTCGATAGGTCAATCGGTGCGCTATCTTGGTCGCCCGCCGCGGCCTCGCCAGCCAGGCGGTCGGCGGTCTCGTTGCCGTCCAGCCCGGCATGGCCTGGCACCCACTGGAGCACCGTCTCGGTGCCGTTCTCGGCGAGGGTGTTCAGCAGCCTCCAGACCTCGGCGGCCAGAGCCATGGTCTGGCTAGCTGGGCCGCGGCCGAGTAGTTGTAGCCCAGACCTTGAGTCGGTGAGGAGGCGGACCGACTTGATTGATGCTAGCTCCCCTTCCTCCAGGCCGGCCACAGCCGCGAGCGCCTCGCGCATGGCGGTCAGCTCTGCTCTCAAGCTGGAGCAGACCGCCCCTGCAGGAGCGCGCACGGTTTCTTCTTTGTTGAGGTGGTGAAACTGGATCAGCGCGCCTGCGCCGCCCTGTTCCATCCCGCCGCGAGCCGAGCCGTCCGACCAGATTGTAATATCCGGTTGCGGGAGCTCTGCAATGGCTCGCAGGGCAGCTTCCCTGCGGACTGCAGGCGGGTCCGACCGGCGGGTGGCCACGGGCAGGTCTACCCTGAAGGTGGTGCCGCCGCGGTGGCCCAGCCATGGCGGGTCGCAGCTGTAGAACGCCATGGGCTCCACCGGGAGCTCCTCGATTCCTGCCTCCTCGGCGAGCCACTTGCCGACCCTCCTGAGGCACGGTCGGTGAGGGAGTGCTGCAGTCTCGTCTGGTGGCTTGGGCGGTGGTCTTCCCGCGGCGGTGGCGTCGTTGCATGTTCTTTGCCATGCCTTGTAGGCTCGGTGTTGGAGGCGCGGCTGTACCTCCTTTCGGAAGAGGGACTTGCCCGGGTCGCTCGGGGGCAGGCGGATTACACGCTGGTACTCCGTGCCTGCCAGCTGTAGGGCCCGAAGCGAGAGTGTCGGGAGACCAGCCTCGGCCAGGAGGGCGTCCTTCCGGGTCGCACGTAGGCAGCCGGTGATGACGCGGGCGCACTTGTTTTGCTCGGCTTCGAGGCGTCCTCTTACCGACGGGGCGGCGTATGTCCCGAAGACGGCGGCGCCGTAGTCGAATAGGGCCCGGATATAGCCGATGTAGGCCGCTCTGATGGTTCGGCGGTGGCTTCCCCAGGTCTTTCCGGCCAGTGCCTGTAGGCATCGCCTCCGTCGAGACATCTTAGCTTTCAGGTCGTCGATGTGGTCCGCGAAGGTGAGTTGGGGGTCAAACTTGATGCCCAGGAAGGTCGGGTTGCGGGAGTAGGGCAGCTCCTCTCCGCGCAGCGTCAGGTGCGGCTTGACCTTCCCTCCGCTCTCTCTTGGGTCGAGAGTGAACAGGGTGGCGGTGCACTTCGTCACGCTGGGCATGACTTTCCAGCGTCGCAGCCACGTGTCCACCGCGTCCAGGCAGGGCTGGAGGAGGGCGTCGCACTCTCTGGCAGTGGGGGCGCATGCCAGCAGCGCCACGTCGTCCGCGAACAGGGACCGCGAGACGCGCTCCGGCATTGCTACGTCGATGTCATTAACGTAGACCAGCCATAGGAGCGGCGCCAGCACGCTGCCCTGGGGGAGGCCCTCCTGGAAGACCCTGAGGTCTGAGCGGGCAGCGCCCCAGCGGACGCGGGCGCGCCTGTCCGACAGGAAGGCCCTCAGCCACTTGATGAAGCAGCCGGGGACTCCCAGCCGAGCCATCTTGCAGAGCAGGGCGGCCCTCCAGACTCGGTCGTAGGCTCTTGCGAAGTCCAGCAGTACCATGACCGCCCGGTGAGGTTTCTTCTCCTCGAACGCGTCGAATATCTGTTGGGATATTCGGCCGAGCTGGTCCATGGTGGAGCGACCTCTGCGGAAACCGGCTTGGTTGGGGTTGAGCTTCCCTCTCGTCTCGAGCCAGTGCTGCAGCCGGGCCTGGATCATCCGCTCTGCGAGCTTGCTTGTGGTGGAGAGCAGGCTGATCGGGCGATAACTGGACAGCTCTGACGGCGGCTTGCCTTTCTTGGGGATGGCTACGATTTCTGCTGTTCTCCAGCTGGCCGGGACGTCCGCTGCTGTCCAGGACTTGTTGATCAGGGCCAGGAGGAGAGTCTTGCCTGTTGGGCTTATCTGCTTCAGCAGCTCGTTGGGTACGCCGTCCGGTCCCGGGCTCTTCCCGTTCTGGAGCTTGTCCAGGGCTGCGTCGAGTTCGGCGGGTGTGAATGGCGCGCACGGTCCACTGCGTTGGGCGTCGCATGCGCAGGCACTCACTGCAGCGCGCGCCTCCAGCTTGATGTCGCGATCCTCTTGTTTGTTGTGTGGGATCCGGGATACTGCCGCATATGCCTGGCATAGGGCGTTGGCCTTCTCCCTATCTGTCACTGCTGGTCGAGCTGGGCGGCCAGGTGGGCCAGCGCGGTTGAGGGGCTCTGCTGGTTTCGCCGGAGGTTTGCGTCCGTCCAGGGTGCGGATGAGGCTCCAGAGGTCGGTGTTGGGCCCCAGTTCCGCGATGCGCTTGCGCAGGAAGCTTGTCTTTTCCTCGCGCAGGACCGTGTCCGCGTTCTTCCTTGCTTGTTGGTAGTCCCGGACGTCTTCGGCGGTATGGTTTGGCGCGGCCACCTTAGCGCGAGCTTCTTTCCTGATCGCGATTGCTTCGTCGCACGCCTCGCTCCAGAACGGCTCCCTGGTCCTTCCGCCGTTTCCGTGTGGGATGGTGCGGCGCGCGGCGCGGGTGATGGCTGCGGTGAGTCGTTTGTCGAGTTCGCTCGCCGTCAGGTCTCCGTGGTCGTACCAGCGGCCTGTGATGCCGTCGAAGGTCCTGCGGTACTCCTGCCAGTCTGCCTTCCTCAGGGACAGGCGGCCTCTTCCTCGGCGCTGCGGCTTCGGTGGAGCTACAGGGATGCTCGTCGTGATCGGGAGGTGGTCCGATCCCATCGTCTCGCCGATCTCCCAGGTTGTTCCTCTCGCCACGGCAGCGGTCGCCAGGGTAACATCCGGCGTCGACAGGCCGCCCGTGGCTGGGTTGATGCGCGTGGCCGAGCCGTCGTTCAGGATGGTCAGTGAGGCGTCGATCGACCAGTCCTCGACTTCGTGGCCCATCGCGTCTTCTGGTTGGTGTGGGTCCCATACGTGGGCGTGAGCGTTGAGATCGCCTGCGATGACGCATCTCGGAGGAAGGGAGATGCGGGCAGGCTGGAACGGTTGGGCTTGGGTGCCTTGCCCTGCCACCCACCTTGCTGGAGGTGAGTACAGGTTGACAACGGTTATTGACGGTGTTCCCTGCGGGTGAAGCTCTGTGGCCGTGATGTAGGTCTCTTCGTCTGGTTCAGTTGGCGCATACCGAGGCGTGGTCCGCGAGTACGGTAGTTGGTCCCGCACTAGGGTCATGACTCCTCCCTTACCCTTCACGCCGCGGGTCCCGTCGCTGCCGGTCGGGGGCTGGGGCTGGGTGGCCGCCTGCCCGGTCCCGCTCGCTGGTGGGGCGCGTGCCGTGCACTTCTTACGGCTCTTGCAGCCCGCGCACCAGGAGTTGCGGTCCGACGGGCCACGGCGCTTGCAGGTCCAGCTCGGTCCAGGCGGTGCTCCCTGCCCACTGTCGGCGGGGCGGGCTGCTCCGGTGGTTGTCGGGCTCGGGTTTGCCTGGTGTGGCCTGTCTTGTCTCGCTGCTATGTTGTAGCCTGGGAAGCGTGGGTTTTCATCGCTTTCCAGGAGTCTGGTTTCTTGGAGTAGGATGACGTCGGGTTTCTCGTCTTGAATTCTCTTGTCCAGTTCGGTTTTTCTGGCCTTCAGACTGTTGCAGTTGAACTGCAGGATCTTGAGGAGGCCGCTGATGGCTGTGGGTCCTGTCCGGTTTGGGTTCCGCCCGGTGCGCGAGGCTCCCGGCGCCGGTCTCACAGCCCGCGGGGGAGCGGGCGGCGGCGGCACCGTGACAGGCGCAGGCGGGGCCGGCGGCGCCGACGGCGGCGTCCGAGGCGGCGGCGGCGGCGGCGGCGCGATGCAGCTCGGGCACCACCAGAGGTCGCGTGTGCGCGCGAGTCGGGAAATGTCCGTTGGCCTCAGTCCGGCGCATCGACCATGGTGCCAGAGGGCGCACCCGCCACAGCGCACCGATGAGCCGCCGACTCCCCGGCCGCATACTCCGCACGGGTAGCGCGGAGGGGGGCCTGGATTCGACTCCACGTCCCCGGCCCGCATCAGTAGCAGGGCGAGGTGGGCCAGCCCTCGTCCCGCCGCCAAAAACCCGCCCGCGCCGGTCCGGCGAGGCAGGCGGTGGTCGTCGTCTTCGTCGAGGGTGTGGATGTGTGTCGGCGAACTTGGCTCCCGAGGGAGACGCCACCCCCACGTGAAGGGGTCGCCGATGGTGGCACCACTGACCTCCCCTACCCTCTCCTGACCTTCTCAGGTGCCAGCTGAGACGCTGGTCGGCCTACAGAACCTGCTCGTTCACCTGTGGGACGTCTCGGCAGAGAACGCGCACGTCTACCAGTACCGACTCTGGGACGCTAAGAGGGTCAAGGTGGAGACCGCCCAGAACAGGGTATGTAACACAGACCGTAACACAAGCCGTAACGCAGGTCGTTACACAGGGCGTAAAATAGATTGAATACAGACCGTAACATAGATCGAACACAGACCGTAACACTGGCTGCGTACGTGCGGGCACTCGGGCGGCCGGAACTGGGCTGGATCCATTAGGCAATGAACAGGTGCTTTCTGTGACAGCGTCACCGCTGCAGGTCAGTCAGGGACACACAGACACTGCACCCGGCGCCCTTGTGCATGGTACAGGGCTCGCGGGTTTTAGCGGTAGGTTTTGCACCTAGAAAATTTAGTGTACTTCAGGCTATATCTTCGTCGTCTTAAGCTTTTAAGTGTTGAAGATGCGATCGACTTGTTGGGTAATAAGCCGGCCAAGATCGTGTAAAATGGCTTCATCGTAGATCGATTAGTTTCTGAGATATAACCGGAAATGTAAAAGTGCAAAACCTACCGCTTAATCTCGCGAGACCTGTACCTGAGCCCTGAGCGCGCCCATGTGTCGCCCCCAGGGCGTGTCGCCGGACGGTTCTGTGTGTCGGACTGAAACCTGAACCTGCCTGAGTGTTATGCTATGACTCCCCAGGGCGTGTCGCCGGATGGGGCGGCCGGCTACCGGGACGGGCTGCGGCGGACCACCAACGGCCACCCGCTCTCCGCCGAGGAGGTACAGAAGGTCGTCAGCCGGGTGAACCAGCTCTCCAGCTAGCGGCGCAGAGGTCAGTCACCGCACCGGGCGTATTGCACGGGGACCCTAACAGACGCCTCACTCCTTTCCCTCATCTCAGTTGTTCTTTCATTTTTTATTTTTATAAGTAATGGAGACAGACCAGAGCATTTTCGGTGCATTTATTAGGGTCATGTTACTCCAACGGGGTTGCGTTGTCGGCACAGTCCTGTCTTGTCTGTGTGCTGCGGCGATGCTCTGCCATCCGGTGACCCAGGGCTGGTAAAAATGGTTTTGGTGGCTGTGACCAAATTTTCGGCCATGAAAAGTGGCTCCCAACACGCGTAACAGAAGAGGCTTGAAAGTGCAGTGAACAACGTCCTTTTTCAGGAACACCTTAAACATCATCAGTAACTATTTTAGTTTTACTTATAGCTCACTGATGTATCCTGATTTTAGGACATCGCCTGGTGTCAAACACAGCAAAAGAATGTAGGTAGGTATATAATTTCTTCTACTTTTGTTTAAGCTGGTTGGTGACAGAAATGTAAGGCACAAATGCATGTAAGGCAATGAATGTTGTTGACAAAAAAAAAAAATATAATACTGACTCACCAACAGAGGAAATTTCATCATCTCACCCACTAGCATAGATCTTCCGCAGGCTGGTCATTGTCTGCATCATCTGAGATACACATGATTGATGATGTCCTAGGCTGAGAACTGTAACACAAAGGCACTGTAAGTGAAAGTCTAATATTAATTTTAGTTACAAAATGCCTGAAATATAAATCAGGATTGCTTATATAAGCATAGTTTGAGTATGACGTACCAAAAAGAAAAACATGCAGAAGAGGAACATATCTTAATCTTCAAAATTTAATTTGATTTTGTAACAAATATGCTAACCATACTGGGTTGGTTGGCAAATAAGTGAGTATCTTTAGCCACTTGAGTTAGGTATCCGTATGCATCTTCAAAATAAAAACAAGCGCCATATATATGTCTAGCTCCACAGCTTGACCAGCTTAAAATATTGAGGTAGGTGGTCTATGATATTGCTATGAGATGTACTATACAGAAAAGGAGCAACTTCAAATCCAAACGAACAACAACCAACATACCATGAAATGTACAGTTTGCCCGTGCCGCAACCAGCCGCAACCCTGCATGTCCTGCATTGATAAAAATGAAAAGGCCACTTGAATATCATTATTTGTGTTCTAAACTAGTCGGTAATACAGTGAACCGCCAATGGTAGAAGGCTCTGTGGCTCCCCGTTCCCTCAACACTAGGTCCTCATCAACTGATAAAAGTTACGGAGCCCTATTCTCCGTAGTGTTAAAGCTGGAAATCGACTGATGGCTCTTCGACTGATGAATGCTGACGCTGTTCGCGGTAAGCATTTACAGCTATTCTGAATAGGCTACCAGCTTTGTACTTTGTAGACAAACATTGCGCATAAGACCTCATTGGGAAATTGAATGCTGCTACTAATTTAATATTCGTGCTCAGGCATCTTGTATTTAAAGGTTTGTCGTAGAAATAAAATAAAAATATGAAACAAAACTTAACAGTTATCCTGCACATGCATACTTGCGTTGAAACGCTTATTTCTGGCTCCCTAAATAGCTTGTACAGCTATTGTTCTGGCTCCGATATTATCAGCGAATCGGCGCTTTTTACCAGCCCTGCGGTGACCCAACGCCACTGTCCGCTGACCGAGTGTCGGCTCTTTGCTGACCGTGTAACGTCTGTCCGTCAGGGTGGTGGCCGTGAACGCCTGTCGGACGGCGCCGGAGGGCAGCGCCGGCCGGCTGCTGTCACTGCTGGACCAGCTGCGGCTGCCGGACGCCGGAGCGCTGCCCGACTGGGGTCTACATCCTGGTATGTTACTGGGAGCGGCACGGTGTGTGTTGGGTGCTTCTGACGGTCAGTTGTAGTAACTGTTAGTTCCTCTACTGGCCACCAGGTGAAAAGTGTATTAGCTGTACAGCAATGTAGAGTTGCTTCAGCTTTGGCGTAAACTTTCTCCTCTTCCGCTCACCATTCACCACCAGAGTCAGCAGCGTCTCGGCTGGCGGTCCAGTCAGTCAGTGCGAGTGTCTTCACTCGCCATAGCGGGCCGGACCCATTACAGGGCAGCAGAGTTATCAGTTACCAAGCCTTGGCCTATAAAGAAAACCAGGAAATAGTAGCAATTGCATATATGAATGATTCTACTCTATTACGATTGAGCTAGCGAAGCGTATTCCTGTAACGTTTTTAATAGGCTTGTAAGTCAGCAACCGCTGGGCTGATTGACCTGCGTTACTCTTTGTTGCGCTAATCCTATCCCTTCCATCTCGTTATTGACTACAACTGATGTATCTTGGTGAGTTATTGACTACAACTGATGTATCATGGTGGGCGTCATGACACGTGCGACGTGAAGGGCCAAGAGTGTTCGTTATTCTGCTGCAGTAGCGATTTTGGGTTGCTCATATATCTGGAACCCTGAACTGCCACGCCGATTGCGCTCAAATTTGGTACACTGTTTGGGACTGGTTGATAGGGATGTGTTTTTTTTTTATAACTTGCATGTGTTTTTTATAGCGCGGAGAAAAAAGTAGGGATTGTTAGGGTTAAGCAGGGAGTCACCGATGTTAGATCCCTCTCTGGGTCTTTTCATAGGGGGTCACGGTCCTGACCCGAGATAGCTGAGCTGTGTCGCAGCCCTGACCTCAGACAGCTGAGCTGTGCACGCCGTCGGCTCGGCCGTCAGTCGCCACAGCCGCTGACGCCAGTGTCCAAACAGCTCCCAACAATATCCGGCCCTGCGGTTGTGATCACCGGAACGGGCTGCATGGTACAGGACGGGCTGGGAACACGTCAACTCCAGCATGACGTGTTCCCAGTGTACCTGCATGTAGTTTCTTTATTCCTGAGCAGTTGTCATCCCCTTGGCGTTAGTGTTTCGCGTCCCTCCATTGATCACTCCTGCCTCTGATGGCTTATCCTGCTATACAGGGCCGGATATTGTTTGGAGCTGTTTGGACACTGGCGTCAGCGGCTGTGGCGACTGACGGCCGAGCCGACGGCGTGCACAGCTCAGCTGTCTGAGCCCTGAGGTCAGGGCTGCGACACAGCTCAGCTATCTCGGGTCAGGACCGTGACCTATGAAAGGACCCAGAGAGGGATCTAACATCGGTGACTCCCTGCTTAACCCTAACAATCCCCACTTTTTTGTCCGCGATATAAAAAACACATGCGGTTAGAGTACCTGTGTCGATTTAATTAAAGTTTATTATGTCAAAGTTTCAAAACATCAATCCGGTCTGCATGTCTGACTGCTCGCAGAACGGTTCTAGAGGCAGTGTCAGCGCGCGCGGAACGGTCCTCAGATGTGTCCACTTTCAAGCGCGGAACGGTCCTACTGCGCCACCAGACTCCTCTCCCTTTCCCCTCCCCCTGTCCGCTGGTCTATGTCAGACACCAGTACACCACTGACATCCCCTACCCTCCCCTGACCTTCTCAGGTGCCAGCTGAGACGCTGGTCGGCCTACAGAACCTGCTCGTTCACCTGCGGGACGTCTCGGCAGAGAACGCGCACGTCTACCAGTACCGACTCTGGGACGCTAAGAGGGTCAAGGTGGAGACCGCCCAGAACAGGGTATGTAACACAGACCGTAACACAAGCCGTAACGCAGGTCGTTACACAGGGCGTAAAATAGATTGAACACAGACCGTAACATAGATCGAACACAGACCGTAACACTGGCTGCGTACGTGCGGGCACTCGGCCGGCCGGAACTGGGCTGGATCCATTGGGCAATGAACAGGTGCTTTCTGTGACAGCGTCACCGCTGCAGGTCAGTCAGGGACACACAGACACTGCACCCGGCGCCCTTGTGCATGGTACAGGGCTCGCGGGTTTTAGCGGTAGGTTTTGCACCTAGAAAATTTAGTGTACTTTAGGTTATATCTTCGTCGTCTTAAGCTTTTAAGTGTTGAAGATGCGATCGACTTGTTGGGTAACAAGCCGGCCATGATCGTGTAAAATGGCTTCATCGTAGATCGATTAGTTTCTGAGATATAACCGGAAATGTAAAAGTGCAAAACCTACCGCTTAATCTCGCGAGACCTGTACCTGAGCCCTGAGCGCGCCCATGTGTCGCCCCCAGGGCGTGTCGCCGGACGGTTCTGTGTGTCGGACTGAAACCTGAACCTGCCTGAGTGTTATGCTATGACTCCGCAGGGCGTGTCGCCGGATGGGGCGGCGGGCTACCGGGACGGGCTGCGGCGGACCACCAACGGCCACCCGCTCTCCGCCGAGGAGGTACAGAAGGTCGTCAGCCGGGTGAACCAGCTCTCCAGCTAGCGGCGCAGAGGTCAGTCACCGCACCGGGCGTATTGCACGGGGTCGGGGACCCTAACAGACGCCTCACTCCTTTCCCTCATCTCAGTTGTTCTTTCATTTTTTATTATTATAAATAATGGAGATAGACCAGAGCATTATCGGTGCATTTATTAGGGTCATGTTACTCCAACGGGGTTGCGTTGTCGGCACAGTCCTGTCTGGTCTGTGTGCTGCGGCGATGCTCTGCCATCCGGTGACCCAACGCCACTGTCCGCTGACCGAGTGTCGGCTCTTTGCTGACCGTGTAACGTCTGTCCGTCAGGATGGTGGCCGTGAACGCCTGTCGGACGGCGCCGGAGGGCAGCGCCGGCCGGCTGCTGTCACTGCTGGACCAGCTGCGACTACCGGACGCCGGAGCGCTGCCCGACTGGGGTCTACATCCTGGTATGTTACTGGGAGCGGCACGGTGTGTGTTGGGTGCTTCTGACCGTCAGTTGTAGTAACTGTTAGTGCCTCTACTGGCCACCAGGTGAAAAGCGTATTAGCTGTACAGCAATGTAGAGTTGTTTATTTAGGAACCAATTCTTCGACACCAGTAATGCGTATATTGATTCGGTAGCTTTCGGAAGCTTCTGCTCCCTTCGTCAGCCGTGCTTTAAAATGCATTAAAATACAAGACAATACGTCTCAAACGTCTCAAACACCTACCAAAATACATACCACCACGAGGTATGTATCCTGCTCACGACCAGTGAGCAGGAGACCGGTGGCCAGGAGACTGGTAAGCAGGAGGACAGACAGGAGACCGGTGAGCAGGAGGAGACTGGTGGACAGGGGGAGGACAATGGAGATAAGTGGGTGGTCAATCTGTCTGGGGTAAGCCTAAGTGACGATGAGGTCAGTGTGCTACGTAAAGGGCTCAATTTTGTACCGACGCCGACAAGCGTTCCAGTCGCGGATTTTGTTTCGGCGGTCGAAAGTGTGTGCCGTTCAGACGATGTAACACCGGATGTAGCGAATAGGCTTAGATTCGAGGTCACCAAAGCTCTCAATTCCTTCCGTCCCCCGCAAAGCAAAAATCTCAGTAAGGGGGAGTGGAAAGCGTTACGTGACCTACAAGATAGGCAAGATATTATGATTTTACCTGCAGATAAGGGTAGATCTGTATGTGTGATGACCTGTGAGCAGTATCAAAGTAGGTTAGAAACACTAATAGGGGATCACGACACGTACACTGAACTGGATAGGGACCCAACCGGTAGGTACACACGAGAGGTAAGGGGGGCGCTAAAGGACTTAGAACAACAGGGCAAATTGGACAGAAAAACGTATCTAAAACTGTACCCGTCGGACCCGACTCCGCCATTGCTTTATGGGCTACCGAAGGTGCACAAGCAGGGCGTTCCGCTACGTTCCATCGTGTCTAGCATAGGCAGTGTAACGTACCAGCTGTCCAAACATTTAGCTAGCATATTATCTCCTCTGGTAGGCAAGTCTGAACATCATGTCAAGGACACGGCGAGTTTCAAAGAGAGTTTACGAGATGTTACGCTCAGTGATGATGAGACCATGGTTTCTTTTGACGTCAAAGCGCTGTTCACATCGGTACCGACAGAGGCAGCATGTGAAGTAGCACGCCAGAGACTCGAAGAATAGTTTTTGGATGAGGAAAGCAAGGTAAGAGCGGAAACAGCACTGGAGGTCGAGGATATCATAAAATTGTTACGGCTCTGTTTGGGTACTACTTACTTTAGGGTTAACGGAAAGTTCTTTAAGCAAAAGTGGGGCACGGCCAGTGAGCGTTGTGGTGGCCAACTTGTTCATGGAATCGTTCGAATCCAGTGCACTCCAGTCGTTTCCACACCCAGTGAAACTGTGGAGACGCTACGTAGATGACACGTTCGTGATCTTAAAAAAAAGATCAGGTAGGTGAACTACTCGACCACCTCAACGCTCAGCACGAGAGGATTGAATTCACGCTCGAGGAGGAAAAGGAGGGATCCTTACCTTTTTTGGATGTAAAGGTACATAGACTGGGAGGGGGGACCATGAAGACCGACACAAGCTGGCACATTTAAGACAGAACATGGCTGTACCAACGGACGACATTCCCGTACGCCTGATGAAGGAATTTAGCGTTGAGCTAGCCATACCACTGTCTCACATCTACAACGAGTCACTTAAGCGAGGTGAATTCCCCTCGCCGTGGAAGCGTGCGATGGTGATTCCCATACCCAAGAAAACTTCACCAGAGTCGCCGGCTGACCTACGGCCTATCAGCCTCACACCGACTTTCGGCAAGGTGATGGAGCAGTTCATGGTACCTCTCATGACTGCAGACATCAGACAACAAGTGGATAAAAGGCAGTACGGAAATGTAAAGGGAATGTCGACTGCACACTACTTAATAACGTTCATGCACAGCCTTCTGTCCGAGCTGGAAACGTCCGACAAACTCTTTTCTGCAGTTATGTACGATTTTAAGAAAGGGTTTGACCTCATTGATCATACAGTGCTCATGCACAAAGTCTTGACCATGGGGCTTCGTCCCAGCTTCGCACAATGGTTTGCTGACTTTCTGCGCGGTCGATCGCAACAAGTACGCATGCCGGATGGGACAATGAGTGCATGGAAGGAAGTCCACTGCGGTATACCTCAAGGCACCCTGGTTGGCCCATTAGCGTTTCTGGTGATGATCAATGATGCTGCTTCAGAAGAAGAAAACAGATTGAAATATGTCGACGATCTCACCATATACCAATCCTGTTCGATCAACACAATACAAGATAGCACCAAGCTTCAGACTACTACCGATAGGCTATGTGCCTGGGCAACAAAGAATAAAATGGTGCTTAATGAAGAAAAATGCCAGGTTATGCATTTTATGACCGCGAAGAAGCCCATTGTACTTCCTGACATCGTTATGCATGCCCGTAGCTTGCCAGTTATCACTGAAACAAGACTTCTAGGCGTTAACATATCCTCCGACCTGAATTGGCAAGCACACGTGGATGATATAGTAAAAAAAGCATCGAAGGCCCTGTACATGATTTACATTTTGAAGAAATATACAACATCAAAGGACCAGCTGGTAAAAACATACACTACGTACATTCGTCCATTGCTGGAATACTGTGCGCCTCTTTTTCATGTAGGGTTAACAGCCAAGCAAGCAAGCCAACTTGAAAAGGTTCAAAAACGAGCACTTAAATTGATCGGCGGACATGACCTATCATATAAACGGCTTCTTGAGACACTGAAGCTGGAGTCACTGGCAGACAGAAGGGAGAAGTTATGTCTAAAACTGGCGAAGCAAATGCTACACTCTGCTAACCATAGAAGCCTATTCCCACCTGAAAGAGGAGCAATATCTGGTAGGGAAACAAGAAATTCCCAAACGCTGGAAAACTTCCGCTGCAGCGCCAGATTGCGCAACTCAAGCGTACCACACATGACCTCGTTGATTAATAGGGACATGGCGATCTAAACAAGATGCTCCTTACCACACATGCATACCCATTGAAACCGTGTTTAGCTGTGTGATGTGTTTGTCGCAGCGACCGCTGCGGTGACCGGCAGAGACTGCTGTCTGCTGTCCCAGCGCGGGCGGCATTTTCCCGCTGGGACTATGTGTACCTGCACTTACCTGACAACGGCTCCTTTATTCACGTTCTTAAACGCCACACGTGCATGGCGTAATACGAGCTATATGAGCTCCTGAGCTCGAAGCCGTATAGTGTTTGTACATCAATAAACCGTATCTCTCTCTCTCTCTCTCTCTCTCTCTCTCTCTCTGTGTTCAGGAAAGCAACTCATACGGACAAATACCTTCACTATGAATCACACCACAGCTCACAGCACAAGGCATCAGTCCCACAGACACTTTTCACACGGGCATCACGACTCACGACAACACCTGAGGACGAGGAACGCGAGACAGGGAAGATAGAACGGGCACTGGTGAGGAACCACTACCCAAAGCGAATGGTGCGCCGTATCCACAGGCGGGTAAAAAATAGAGAACGACTACGCATGGGAGAGGGTGGTGGTTCTGAACGGGTAGGCAGGGAACAGGAGGAGGACAAACGGGTTTATGTAAGCATCCCTTACATCCAGGGGGTGAGTGAACAGGTCACGCGCGTCCTCCGACCCTACGCGAAGGTCAGCACGAGACCTGCAGCGAACCTTAGTGCTAGGCTCGTCAAACCCAAGGACAAATTAGGGATCAAAGAGAAGGCTGGGCTGGTCTATCAGTATAAGTGCCAGTGCGGGGAACATGTCAACTCCAGCATGACGTGTTCCCAGTGTACCTGCATGTAGTTTCTTTATTCCTCAGCAGTTGTCATCCCCTTGGCGTTAGTGTTTCGCGTCTCTCAATTGATCACTCCCGCCTCTGATGGCTTATCCTGCTATACAGGGCCGGATATTGTTTGGAGCTGTTTGGACACTTGCGTCAGCGGCTGTGGCGCCTGACGGCCGAGCCGACGGCGTGCACAGCTCAGCTGTCTGAGGTCAGGGCTGCGACACAGCTCAGCTATCTCGGGTCAGGACCGTGACCTATGAAAGGACCCAGAGAGGGATCTAACATCGGTGACTCCCTGCTTAACCCTAACAATCCCCACTTTTTTGTCCGCGATATAAAAAACACATGCGGTTAGAGTACCTGTGTCGAATTAATTAACTGGTTGATAGGGACTGGTTGATAGGGATGTGTTTTTTTTATAACTCGCATGTGTTTTTTTATAGCGCGGAGAAAAAAGTAGGGATTGTTAGGGTTAAGCAGGGAGTCACCGATGTTAGATCCCTCTCTGGGTCTTTTCATAGGGGGTCATGGTCCTGACCCGAGATAGCTGAGCTGTGTCGCAGCCCTGACCTCAGACAGCTGAGCTGTGCACGCCGTCGGCTCGGCCGTCAGTCGCCACAGCCGCTGACGCCAGTGTCCAAATAGCTCCAAACAATATCCGGCCCTGTATAGCAGGATAAGCCATCAGAGGCGGGAGTGGTCACCGGAACGGGCTGCATGGTACAGGACGGGCTGGGAACACGTCAACTCCAGCATGACGTGTTCCCAGTGTACCTGCATGTAGTTTCTTTCTTAGGTGTTGTTTTTATCCGCTGGGACTGAGAGCGTGAGATGATGTTTTTCGTACTACGCTGGAGTACGAAAAACATCATCTCATGTAGTTTCTTTATTCCTCAGCAGTTGTCATCCCCTTGGCGTTAGTGTTTCGCGTCCCTCCATTGATCACTCCCGCCTCTGATGGCTTATCCTGCTATACAGGGCCGGATATTGTTTGGAGCTGTTTGGACACTGGCGTCAGCGGCTGTGGCGACTGACGGCCGAGCCGACGGCGTGCACAGCTCAGCTGTCTGAGCCCTGAGGTCAGGGCTGCGACACAGCTCAGCTATCTCGGGTCAGGACCGTGACCTATGAAAGGACCCAGAGAGGGATCTAACATCGGTGACTCCCTGCTTAACCCTAACAATCCCCACTTTTTTGTCCGCGATATAAAAAAACACGTGCGGTTAGAGTACCTGTGTCGAAATAATTAAAGTTTATTATGTCAAAGTTTCAAAACATCAATCCGGTCTGCATGTCTGACTGCTCGCAGAACGGTTCTAGAGGCAGTGTCAGCGCGCGCGGAACGGTCCTCAGATATGTCCACTTTCAAGCGCGGAACGGTCCTTCTGCGCCACCAGACTCCTCTCCCTCTCCCCTCCCCCTGTCCGCTGGTCTATGTCAGACACCAGTACACCACTGACCTCCCCTACCCTCTCCTGACCTTCTCAGGTGCCAGCTGAGACGCTGGTCGGCCTACAGAACCTGCTCGTTCACCTGTGGGACGTCTCGGCAGAGAACGCGCACGTCTACCAGTACCGACTCTGGGACGCTAAGAGGGTCAAGGTGGAGACCGCCCAGAACAGGGTATGTAACACAGACCGTAACACAAGCCGTAACGCAGGTCGTTACACAGGGCGTAAAATAGATTGAATACAGACCGTAACATAGATCGAACACAGACCGTAACACTGGCTGCGTACGTGCGGGCACTCGGGCGGCCGGAACTGGGCTGGATCCATTAGGCAATGAACAGGTGCTTTCTGTGACAGCGTCACCGCTGCAGGTCAGTCAGGGACACACAGACACTGCACCCGGCGCCCTTGTGCATGGTACAGGGCTCGCGGGTTTTAGCGGTAGGTTTTGCACCTAGAAAATTTAGTGTACTTCAGGCTATATCTTCGTCGTCTTAAGCTTTTAAGTGTTGAAGATGCGATCGACTTGTTGGGTAATAAGCCGGCCATGATCGTGTAAAATGGCTTCATCGTAGATCGATTAGTTTCTGAGATATAACCGGAAATGTAAAAGTGCAAAACCTACCGCTTAATCTCGCGAGACCTGTACCTGAGCCCTGAGCGCGCCCATGTGTCGCCCCCAGGGCGTGTCGCCGGACGGTTCTGTGTGTCGGACTGAAACCTGAACCTGCCTGAGTGTTATGCTATGACTCCCCAGGGCGTGTCGCCGGATGGGGCGGCCGGCTACCGGGACGGGCTGCGGCGGACCACCAACGGCCACCCGCTCTCCGCCGAGGAGGTACAGAAGGTCGTCAGCCGGGTGAACCAGCTCTCCAGCTAGCGGCGCAGAGGTCAGTCACCGCACCGGGCGTATTGCACGGGGACCCTAACAGACGCCTCACTCCTTTCCCTCATCTCAGTTGTTCTTTCATTTTTTATTATTATAAGTAATGGAGACAGACCAGAGCATTTTCGGTGCATTTATTAGGGTCATGTTACTCCAACGGGGTTGCGTTGTCGGCACAGTCCTGTCTTGTCTGTGTGCTGCGGCGATGCTCTGCCATCCGGTGACCCAACGCCACTGTCCGCTGACCGAGTGTCGGCTCTTTGCTGACCGTGTAACGTCTGTCCGTCAGGGTGGTGGCCGTGAACGCCTGTCGGACGGCGCCGGAGGGCAGCGCCGGCCGGCTGCTGTCACTGCTGGACCAGCTGCGGCTGCCGGACGCCGGAGCGCTGCCCGACTGGGGTCTACATCCTGGTATGTTACTGGGAGCGGCACGGTGTGTGTTGGGTGCTTCTGACGGTCAGTTGTAGTAACTGTTAGTTCCTCTACTGGCCACCAGGTGAAAAGTGTATTAGCTGTACAGCAATGTAGAGTTGCTTCAGCTTTGGCGTAAACTTTCTCCTCTTCCGCTCACCATTCACCACCAGAGTCAGCAGCGTCTCGGCTGGCGGTCCAGTCAGTCAGTGCGAGTGTCTCAACTCGCCATAGCGGGCCGGACCCATTACAGGGCAGCAGAGTTATCAGTTACCAAGCCTTGGCCTATAAAGAAAACCAGGAAATAGTAGCAATTGCATATATGAATGATTCTACTCTATTACGATTGAGCTAGCGAAGCGTATTCCTGTAACGTTTTTAATAGGCTTGTAAGTCAGCAACCGCTGGGCTGATTGACCTGCGTTACTCTTTGTTGCGCTAATCCTATCCCTTCCATCTCGTTATTGACTACAACTGATGTATCTTGGTGAGTTATTGACTACAACTGATGTATCATGGTGGGCGTCATGACACGTGCGACGTGAAGGGCCAAGAGTGTTCGTTATTCTGCTGCAGTAGCGATTTTGGGTTGCTCATATATCTTGAACCCTGAACTGCCACGCCGATTGCGCTCAAATTTGGTACACTGTTTGGGACTGGTTGATAGGGATGTGTTTTTTTTTTATAACTTGCATGTGTTTTTTATAGCGCGGAGAAAAAAGTAGGGATTGTTAGGGTTAAGCAGGGAGTCACCGATGTTAGATCCCTCTCTGGGTCTTTTCATAGGGGGTCACGGTCCTGACCCGAGATAGCTGAGCTGTGTCGCAGCCCTGACCTCAGACAGCTGAGCTGTGCACGCCGTCGGCTCGGCCGTCAGTCGCCACAGCCGCTGACGCCAGTGTCCAAACAGCTCCCAACAATATCCGGCCCTGCGGGAGTGATCACCGGAACGGGCTGCATGGTACAGGACGGGCTGGGAACACGTCAACTCCAGCATGACGTGTTCCCAGTGTACCTGCATGTAGTTTCTTTATTCCTGAGCAGTTGTCATCCCCTTGGCGTTAGTGTTTCGCGTCCCTCCATTGATCACTCCTGCCTCTGATGGCTTATCCTGCTATACAGGGCCGGATATTGTTTGGAGCTGTTTGGACACTGGCGTCAGCGGCTGTGGCGACTGACGGCCGAGCCGACGGCGTGCACAGCTCAGCTGTCTGAGCCCTGAGGTCAGGGCTGCGACACAGCTCAGCTATCTCGGGTCAGGACCGTGACCTATGAAAGGACCCAGAGAGGGATCTAACATCGGTGACTCCCTGCTTAACCCTAACAATCCCCACTTTTTTGTCCGCGATATAAAAAACACATGCGGTTAGAGTACCTGTGTCGATTTAATTAAAGTTTATTATGTCAAAGTTTCAAAACATCAATCCGGTCTGCATGTCTGACTGCTCGCAGAACGGTTCTAGAGGCAGTGTCAGCGCGCGCGGAACGGTCCTCAGATGTGTCCACTTTCAAGCGCGGAACGGTCCTACTGCGCCACCAGACTCCTCTCCCTTTCCCCTCCCCCTGTCCGCTGGTCTATGTCAGACACCAGTACACCACTGACATCCCCTACCCTCCCCTGACCTTCTCAGGTGCCAGCTGAGACGCTGGTCGGCCTACAGAACCTGCTCGTTCACCTGCGGGACGTCTCGGCAGAGAACGCGCACGTCTACCAGTACCGACTCTGGGACGCTAAGAGGGTCAAGGTGGAGACCGCCCAGAACAGGGTATGTAACACAGACCGTAACACAAGCCGTAACGCAGGTCGTTACACAGGGCGTAAAATAGATTGAACACAGACCGTAACATAGATCGAACACAGACCGTAACACTGGCTGCGTACGTGCGGGCACTCGGCCGGCCGGAACTGGGCTGGATCCATTGGGCAATGAACAGGTGCTTTCTGTGACAGCGTCACCGCTGCAGGTCAGTCAGGGACACACAGACACTGCACCCGGCGCCCTTGTGCATGGTACAGGGCTCGCGGGTTTTAGCGGTAGGTTTTGCACCTAGAAAATTTAGTGTACTTTAGGTTATATCTTCGTCGTCTTAAGCTTTTAAGTGTTGAAGATGCGATCGACTTGTTGGGTAACAAGCCGGCCATGATCGTGTAAAATGGCTTCATCGTAGATCGATTAGTTTCTGAGATATAACCGGAAATGTAAAAGTGCAAAACCTACCGCTTAATCTCGCGAGACCTGTACCTGAGCCCTGAGCGCGCCCATGTGTCGCCCCCAGGGCGTGTCGCCGGACGGTTCTGTGTGTCGGACTGAAACCTGAACCTGCCTGAGTGTTATGCTATGACTCCGCAGGGCGTGTCGCCGGATGGGGCGGCGGGCTACCGGGACGGGCTGCGGCGGACCACCAACGGCCACCCGCTCTCCGCCGAGGAGGTACAGAAGGTCGTCAGCCGGGTGAACCAGCTCTCCAGCTAGCGGCGCAGAGGTCAGTCACCGCACCGGGCGTATTGCACGGGGACCCTAACAGACGCCTCACTCCTTTCCCTCATCTCAGTTGTTCTTTCATTTTTTTATTATTATAAATAATGGAGATAGACCAGAGCATTATCGGTGCATTTATTAGGGTCATGTTACTCCAACGGGGTTGCGTTGTCGGCACAGTCCTGTCTGGTCTGTGTGCTGCGGCGATGCTCTGCCATCCGGTGACCCAACGCCACTGTCCGCTGACCGAGTGTCGGCTCTTTGCTGACCGTGTAACGTCTGTCCGTCAGGGTGGTGGCCGTGAACGCCTGTCGGACGGCGCCGGAGGGCAGCGCCGGCCGGCTGCTGTCACTGCTGGACCAGCTGCGACTACCGGACGCCGGAGCGCTGCCCGACTGGGGTCTACATCCTGGTATGTTACTGGGAGCGGCACGGTGTGTGTTGGGTGCTTCTGACCGTCAGTTGTAGTAACTGTTAGTGCCTCTACTGAGCCCTGTTCGGGCAGCGCATCCTATTGCAAAATTTTGCACCACGCATGCGCAGTTGGGGTCTCTCGGGTGCCAAGCTCCGCCCTTCGGCGTATGACGTCACACGTGTGACGTAGGCTCGCGCAAAATCTTTCAGTTTTGCGCAAGAAGAAAATAGTAGCTGCAGGAGGCGAAAGTGGCGCGGATTAAAGTTTACCCTCATATATTTCTTATTGTAAGTGGTTAGTAAGGTGTTATTTTGGTATCATTATCTTTCTTTTCAGTGGCACATTGCTATTAACCACATTTGAACGCATTTTACTCAGTGATTGAACGAAACACACCAGTCCATCCGCGCCACGGTTCGCCGCGTGTCGTGTGGCCCTCGGCTTTGCGGGCCGGCGGAGAGGGGGCGGAGCATGGGCGGAGCCAGGCGGCTGACATCATCGCATGTGTGACTTCACACTCAGCAAAATATTTTGCGCGGACCCGAACAGGGCTCTGGCCACCAGGTGAAAAGCGTATTAGCTGTACAGCAATGTAGAGTTGTTTATTTAGGAACCAATTCTTCGACACCAGTAATGCGTATATTGATTCGGTAGCTTTCGGAAGCTTCTGCTCCCTTCGTCAGCCGTGCTTTAAAATGCATTAAAATACAAGACAATACGTCTCAAACGTCTCAAACACCTACCAAAATACACACCACCACGAGGTATGTATCCTGCTCACGACCAGTGAGCAGGAGACCGGTGGCCAGGAGACTGGTAAGCAGGAGGACAGACAGGAGACCGGTGAGCAGGAGGAGACTGGTGGACAGGGGGAGGACAATGGAGATAAGTGGGTGGTCAATCTGTCTGGGGTAAGCCTAAGTGACGATGAGGTCAGTGTGCTACGTAAAGGGCTCAATTTTGTACCGACGCCGACAAGCGTTCCAGTCGCGGATTTTGTTTCGGCGGTCGAAAGTGTGTGCCGTTCAGACGATGTAACACCGGATGTAGCGAATAGGCTTAGATTCGAGGTCACCAAAGCTCTCAATTCCTTCCGTCCCCCGCAAAGCAAAAATCTCAGTAAGGGGGAGTGGAAAGCGTTACGTGACCTACAAGATAGGCAAGATATTATGATTTTACCTGCAGATAAGGGTAGATCTGTATGTGTGATGACCTGTGAGCAGTATCAAAGTAGGTTAGAAACACTAATAGGGGATCACGACACGTACACTGAACTGGATAGGGACCCAACCGGTAGGTACACACGAGAGGTAAGGGGGGCGCTAAAGGACTTAGAACAACAGGGCAAATTGGACAGAAAAACGTATCTAAAACTGTACCCGTCGGACCCGACTCCGCCATTGCTTTATGGGCTACCGAAGGTGCACAAGCAGGGCGTTCCGCTACGTTCCATCGTGTCTAGCATAGGCAGTGTAACGTACCAGCTGTCCAAACATTTAGCTAGCATATTATCTCCTCTGGTAGGCAAGTCTGAACATCATGTCAAGGACACGGCGAGTTTCAAAGAGAGTTTACGAGATGTTACGCTCAGTGACGATGAGACCATGGTTTCTTTTGACGTCAAAGCGCTGTTCACATCGGTACCGACAGAGGCAGCATGTGAAGTAGCACGCCAGAGACTCGAAGAAGAGTTTTTGGATGAGGAAAGCAAGGTAAGAGCGGAAACAGCACTGGAGGTCGAGGATATCATAAAATTGTTACGGCTCTGTTTGGGTACTACTTACTTTAGGGTTAACGGAAAGTTCTTTAAGCAAAAGTGGGGCACGGCCAGTGAGCGTTGTGGTGGCCAACTTGTTCATGGAATCGTTCGAATCCAGTGCACTCCAGTCGTTTCCACACCCAGTGAAACTGTGGAGACGCTACGTAGATGACACGTTCGTGATCTTAAAGAAAGATCAGGTAGGTGAACTACTCGACCACCTCAACGCTCAGCACGAGAGGATTGAATTCACGCTCGAGGAGGAAAAGGAGGGATCCTTACCTTTTTTGGATGTAAAGGTACATAGACTGGGAGGGGGGACCATGAAGACCGAGGTGTTCAGGAAAGCAACTCATACGGACAAATACCTTCACTATGAATCACACCACAGCTCACAGCACAAGGCATCAGTCCCACAGACACTTTTCACACGGGCATCACGACTCACGACAACACCTGAGGACGAGGAACGCGAGACAGGGAAGATAGAACGGGCACTGGTGAGGAACCACTACCCAAAGCGAATGGTGCGCCGTATCCACAGGCGGGTAAAAAATAGAGAACGACTACGCATGGGAGAGGGTGGTGGTTCTGAACGGGTAGGCAAGGAACAGGAGGAGGACAAACGGGTTTATGTAAGCATCCCTTACATCCAGGGGGTGAGTGAACAGGTCACGCGCGTCCTCCGACCCTACGCGAAGGTCAGCACGAGACCTGCAGCGAACCTTAGTGCTAGGCTCGTCAAACCCAAGGACAAATTAGGGATCAAAGAGAAGGCTGGGCTGGTCTATCAGTATAAGTGCCAGTGCGGGGAACATGTCAACTCCAGCATGACGTGTTCCCAGTGTACCTGCATGTAGTTTCTTTATTCCTCAGCAGTTGTCATCCCCTTGGCGTTAGTGTTTCGCGTCTCTCAATTGATCACTCCCGCCTCTGATGGCTTATCCTGCTATACAGGGCCGGATATTGTTTGGAGCTGTTTGGACACTTGCGTCAGCGGCTGTGGCGCCTGACGGCCGAGCCGACGGCGTGCACAGCTCAGCTGTCTGAGGTCAGGGCTGCGACACAGCTCAGCTATCTCGGGTCAGGACCGTGACCTATGAAAGGACCCAGAGAGGGATCTAACATCGGTGACTCCCTGCTTAACCCTAACAATCCCCACTTTTTTGTCCGCGATATAAAAAACACATGCGGTTAGAGTACCTGTGTCGAATTAATTAACTGGTTGATAGGGACTGGTTGATAGGGATGTGTTTTTTTTTATAACTCGCATGTGTTTTTTTATAGCGCGGAGAAAAAATAGGATTGTTAGGGTTAGCAGGGAGTCACCGATGTTAGAATCCCTTCTGGGTCTTTTCATAGGGGGTCACGGTCCTGACCCGAGATAGCTGAGCTTGTCCAGCCCTGACCTCAGACAGCGAGCTGTGCACGCCGTCGGCTCGGCGTCAGTCGCCACAGCCTGACGCCAGTGTCCAAATAGCTCCAAACAATATCCGGCTGTATAGCAGGATAAGCCATCAGAGGCGGGAGTGGTTACCGGAACGGGCTGCATGTACAGGACGGGCTGGGAACACTCACTCCCAGCATGACGTGTTCCCAGTGTACCTGCATGTAGTTTCTTTCTTAGGTGTTGTTTTTCCGCGGGGACTGAGAGCGTGAGATGATGTTTCGTACTACGCTGGAGTACGAAAAACATCATCTCATGTAGTTTCTTTATTCCTCAGCAGTTGTCATCCCCTTGGCGTTAGTGTTTCGCG